>NW_027444256.1:0-26326 GCF_048569485.1 Anomaloglossus baeobatrachus
TGTTCGCCGCCCACAGCGACGTCGCACAGCAGGTGAGTGCGTGTGATGGGGGTTAACGACTTTGTGCGCCACGGGCAACTAATTGCCCGTGGCGCACAAAAGACAGGGGCGGGTACGATCGATCGTGAAATTGCATGATAGATCGTACCGTGTAAAGCAGGCTTAACTCTTGCTAGCCTGATCATTAATGAGCACACAGCTGAAGGATGCCCGAGCCTGCCTGTGTAACTCAGAAACAGCAGAGAAACCATAGTGTGTAGTGTCAGAATCTGTGTGAACAGCATCTGATGCCGCCATGACCCTCTGTTAGTTTTGATCAAAACTCCATGTGACAGATATGGCTTCCATTCAGATGTCAGACGAATTTGATGGGACAGCCTATTTAGGACAACTCATTTAGGGCATTATTAATGCTGTCCTATGATATATTCACATTTCCTGGAATCATTTCCATTTTTGCATCCGTTTGGAAAATGTAAAAACGGACAAGTTAACGGATACATTGACTGTAATGATGACAGATCCGTTAACGGATTGGTCAAAACATATCATCCGTTAGTTGCCAATTCATCAGCCATCCATTGTTTTGGCTGGATACAAAGTCCTGGGTGCAGAACTTTTCTTGTGCAGATCTAAATACGTATGGCTAACGGATGCGATAAATTTATTGGATCCGTTGCCCGTAGACTCTCATTATGATTTAACTGATCTGTTGTCCATAAATGCTAAATAGAATAGAATATATTATAATAGGATAAGATAGATAGATGTGCATCACATATATAATATTCCACCCCCTGCATATTGTAAGCTTTAGTGCCTTTCATGTGGCACGAAAAGGTGTTTAGCCTTGTTTTTAGACCCAAATTCAAAAACAAAAAACAACAACTTGACATTCCCCTTTTTTTGGTAGACAGCTAAGGTAAAGCAGACAGCTACAGCCTACAGCTGGCATATTTACCTTGGTTGGTAATCTAAAACAGAGATTACCCCATGCTGTTGCTTTAAATTATTTAAAATTAAATAAATAATTAAAAAAATGTGGGGTTCCCCCCCAAATTGGATCACCAGCCAAGGTAAAAGAGACAGCTGGGGTCTGGTATTCTCAGGCTGGGGAAGCCCTTGGTTATTAGGCCCTCCCCAGCCTAAGAATAGTAGGTCGCAGCCGCCCCAGAAGTGGCACATGCATTAGATGCACCAACTCTGACGCTTCACTTCTGCTCATCCCATTGCCCTTGTGCGGTGGCAAGTGGGGTAATATATGGGGTTGAGTCAAGCTTTGAATTGCCAGCTGGCATAAAACCCTGGCATTAAGAATAGGTGGGCATCTATCCGACACCCCCAATACTAATCCAGTATTTGTAAATTGAAAAAAACCCAGTAATAATATTTTATTTATAATAAAAACTCCCAACAGAAGCCCTCATTTATGGTCAGTCCTGGCGGCTCTCGCGCTACTTTGAGTGAGATTCGCTGTGGGCACTGACCTGCGGTGAACCCATGACATCACTGCACGTCAATGCCCACGGCTCTTGTGCTACTGTGTGACTGCTCCTGGGACCAAGGGTGACCTCATGAGCTCATCGCAGTTCACAGCTGTGGTTCTCACAGTGATATGTAGGAGCCTACAGTGGCTGCTGTTCCAGCCTATAGGGAACATTCTGTCGGTGGATGTCATGGAACCCCCTTTTAATAGATTACGAAGAACCTGGATTAGGGTTTTGAAAGGTAATACATTGGTGAATGAAGGTGCCTTTTTTCTTTACTATTCTTTATTTTTATGTCTTTCAGGTTCGCTTTGGCGGAACGTCGTGGGACCTTGCCGTGGATTATAGCAGACCTGAAATTATTTTTTTCTAATAAACTTTATTTTAAATAAAATATTATTGGTGTTTTTTTTTCCAATTTACAAACACTGGATCAATAATGGGGGTGTTGGATAGATGTTCACTCATTACAAATACCAGGACCTGATGCCAGCTGTCAATTCACAGCTGGCATCAACCTCATATATTACCTCGTTTGCCACCGCACCAATGTAACGGGATGAGATTATGCGAAACACCATGATTGATGCATCTAATCGATGTGCCACTTCTGTGGTGGCTACGAGCTGCTATTTTTAGGCTGGGGAAGGCCCAATAACCATGGGCACTCACCAGCCTGAGTATACGAGACCCTAGCTGTCTGCTTTACTTTGGCTTGTGATCCAATTTGGGGGGTCCCCATATTTTTTATATATATATATATATATATATATATATATATATATATATATATATACTAGAACAGACCTGGGCAAGGGGCGGCCCGCGGGCCACATCCGGCCCGCCTGCTCTCTGTGACCGGCCCACCCGTCTTCAGCCGGTGCAGTGGAGCCGGGCTGCAGCGTGCCGAGCAGGGAGAGATCCTGTGCAGGTCCACCGCACAGTCAGTGCAGGCAGCGGAACGCAGGAGTCTTTCCTCTGTTCCCTGCCGGCACTAATTGTCAGTGACACACGCGCGCGCTCTGACGTTGTCAGTACTGCGCTGCGTGTGTCATTTTAAAAGTTCCCACCCGGCAGAGGAAGCAGCACAGCAGAGGAATAATTCATCTTGCAGGACCTGCGATGATGTCACGCCCATGTGACTGTGTGGGAGGAGACACAGGATGCCGGGCACAAAGCAAAGCTACTGAATCCTAAAGGAGATGTGGACACATGATGACTGGTAATGAGAAAAGAGGGGACATGAGGGGGAAGGGGGCTGCAGGGTGGGTGGCATATGAGGGCTGCAGACTGACAGAAGGATGTGAAGGGTGCAGAGTGTTTGAGAGGGGTAAGTTGGGGTACAGGCAGGGTGAGATATGTGGGCAGGGTGTGTGAAATATGGGGGTGTAGTGTGTGTGATATGGGGGTGCAGGCTGTATGGGGAGCAGGGTGTGTGACATATGGGGGTGTAGTATATTACAGGTGTGCTATATGGAGGTGTATATAGTGGTGTAGTATATGGGGGTATAGTGATGTAGTATATTACAGGTGTACTATATGGAGGCGTAGTATATTACAGGTGTGCTATATGGAGGCGTAGTATATTACAGGTGTACTATATGGAGGCGTAGTATATTACAGGTGTACTATATGGAGGCGTAGTATATTACAGGTGTACTATATGGAGGCGTAGTATATTACAGGTGTGCTATATGGAGGCGTAGTATATTACAGGTGTGCTATATGGAGGCGTAGTATATTACAGGTGTGCTATATGGAGGCGTAGTATATTACAGGTGTGCTATATGGAGGCGTAGTATATTACAGGTGTGCTATATGGAGGCGTAATATATTACAGGTGTGCTATATGGAGGCGTAGTATATTACAGGTGTGCTATATGGAGGCGTAGTATATTACAGGTGTGCTATATGGAGGCGTAGTATATTACAGGTGTGCTATATGGAGGCGTAGTATATTACAGGTGTGCTATATGGAGGCGTAGTATATTACAGGTGTGCTATATGGAGGCGTAGTATATTACAGGTGTGCTATATGGAGGCGTAGTATATTACAGGTGTGCTATATGGAGGCGTAGTATATTACAGGTGTGCTATATGGAGGTGTAGTATATTACAGGTGTGCTATATTGAGGTGTAGTATATTACAGGTGTACTATATGGGGGTGTACTATATTACAGGTGTAGTATATGGGGTGTAGTGATGTAGTATATTACAGGTGCATATAGGGGTGTAGTGATGTAGTATATTACAGGTGTGCTATATGGAGGTGTAGTATATTACAGGTGTGCTATATGGAGGTGTAGTATATTACAGGTGTACTATATGGAGTTGTAGTATATTACAGGTGTGCTATATGGAGGTGTAGTATGTTACAGGTGTACTATATGGAGGTGTACTATATTACAGGTGTGCTATATGGAGGTGTAGTATATTACAGGTGTACTATATGGGGGTGTACTATATTACAGGTGTAGTATATGGGGTGTAGTGATGTAGTATATTACAGGTGTACTATATGGAGGTGTACTATATTACAGGTGTAGTATATGGGGTGTAGTGATGTAGTATATTACAGGTGTAGTATATAGGGGTGTAATGATGTAGTATATCGGAGGTGTATTATATAGTGGTGTAGTATAATACAGGTGTATATGGGGGTGTAGTATATTACAGGTGTAGTATATAGGGGTGTAGTGGTGTAGTTTATTACAGGTGTAGTATATGGAGGGGGTGTAGTAATGTAGTAGATTGGGTAGAACTGAGGTAATTATATTAGTCCGGCCCTCTAAACCAATCCCAATTTCTCATGCGGCCCCATGGGAAAATTAATTGCCCACCCCTGTACTAGAAGGTGGCCTGATTCTAACGTATCGGGTAATCTAGAATGTGTATGTAGGTTAGCAGATTGAATAATAATATAATCAGTAAGTCTTGAATAATGATGGTTCATTTTTTGCTCGTTGGTCTCCTGCTGTGCAGCACGTATCGGTGTGTTTGACAGTGGGAGACCAACGATCTGAATGGGCAGGGAGCCGGGGTAAGCTAGTAACCATGGTACACATCGGGTAACTATGCAAAGCGGTTTCCATAGTTACCCGATGTGTACGCTGGTTAACAGCGTATGCCGGCTCCGGCACACGTGTGCCGAGAGCCGGGGTAAGCTAGTAACCATGTTACACATTGGGTAACTAAGCAAAGCGGTTTCTATAGTTACCCGATATGTACCATGATTACAAGCCTACTCCGGCTCCGGTACACGTGTGTCGGGAGCCGGGGTAAGCTAGTGGTTTCACACATCCAGCTTTTCTCCACTTTGTTGGATCCGGCGCGCTGCCTTAGGCTGGTTTCAGATGTCCGTGTTTTAGGTACGTGTGACATTCGTTTTTAACACGGATGTCACACGTACCCATGTTATGCTATGATGTGCCTCACACGTCCGTATTTGCACACGGACCGTGTGACTTTTCATGACCCCGCACGCACACACGCAGGCATCTCCGGCAGCACAGATGTCACACGGATTGCACACTGATGTGATCCGTGTGACATCAGTGTAAAACATACCGGAGAAAATATGGGTCTTTTTAATAAAAATATTTTCTATATTTACTTCTCTCCAGCGATCCTGTCTCCGGCTCTGCTGCGTCCCGCTCCTTATCACCGCACATTATACTCACTGAATATTCAGTACCCTGTGGAGCTGGAAGCGGGAATAGCGCTGAGGACTTCAGTGCCGGGGACTGCATCGCTGAGTGAGTATACAGCAGAGTGTGTGTGTGTGTACATGCATGTGCGCTATGTGTGTATGTGCTCAGTGTATCCATGTGTGTCTGCTATGTGTGTATATGTGCTCAGTGTGTGTGTGTGTGTGTATACATGCATGTGCGCTATGTGTGTATGCGCCGATGTATCCATGTGTGCCTGCTATGTGTGTGTGTGTGTGTCTGTCTGCTATGTGTGTGTGCTCAGTGTGTATATGTGCTGAGTGTGTGTGTGTGTGTACATGCATGTGCGCTATGTGTGTATGCGCACGGTGTATGCATGTGTGTCTGCTATGTGTGTATATGTGCTCAGTGTGTGTGTGTGTATACATGCATGTGCGCTATGTGTGTATGCGCTCGGTGTATCCATGTGGTGTCAGCTATGTGTGTGTGTCTGTCTGCTATGTGTGTGTGCTCAGTGTGTGTGTATGTGTGTGTGTGCTCAGTGTGTGTGTGTACATGCATGTGCGCTATGTGTTTATACATGCATGTGCGCTATGTGTGTATGCGCTCAGTGTATCCATGTGTGTCTACTATGTGTGTATATGTGCTCAGTGTGTGTGTGTGTGTGTGTGTGTGTGTGTGTTGATAGGCGGTCAGGAGCGGGAGGCAGCAGAGCCGGAGAAAGCAGGTAAATATGAAAAATATTTTTATTTCACAGACCCGTGTTTTCTCCGGTACCTGTCACACGCATGCAAGCACGGCTGTCACACGTATGACCATAACCATGCGTGTGACTGGTACCTGATTAAACATGAACATCTGAAAGCAGCCATACACTGTGTACAGTACAGTGGCCGCGCCGCAACTTCCTGGTTACATGCTCCGGTCACATGACAACACGTGATCGGAGCTTGTCGCGCGGCCACTGTAGTGTACACAGTGCACGGGAGCGCACCGATCCGACAAAGTGGAGAAAAGGTAAGTAACTATTCAAAGCGACAGTGCTGACGTGTGCCGGTGTACCGCCCCGCGGCCTCGGCTGCGACCGCCGAGCCGCTCGGGTCCTGGCTTGTGTGTCGGTGGCTCAAGCGCCTCCGGACCCGGGGGTCACGTCGCTCTGGAAGGGTGTAGTGGCAGTGCACACAGGGGTGGTGGGGTGGTTGTATTGTAAAGTTAGTGACGCCACCCACGAGTTGTGGTGATGGTGGACACCACCGCTGCGGTAAAGGTACGGGGACTCCCAGGAGCGGTGTAGGGGTGCAGCAAGGTGTTGACCCCTCCGTGGGTAGGGGATGTTGGTCCCGGGGCCTGCTTGGCGAGGGGCCGGGGTGCAGGGTGCAGTGTCGCGGTGCGGTGCCTGAGGGCACTGGTGTACTCACTCTGATACAAGACACTGGAGGCGCTGGTAAACCAAACGGGGTGACAAACGGGGGCTGCAGCCGGCTGCAGTTTTTCCAGATCGGTTGGTAAAGTCCGCCTTTCTCCTGCACCTGTATGTGATCTTGGCTACTGTGTCTGAGCACTGGTAGCCCGCTCCCCGGCGTATATGTGTCGTAGGAGCCCGTTTGCCCGCAGACGCTGGCCCCTTGGATCTCTGACCTCTGGCGGTGGCTCCTATCCGGACGGGTTGGGCTGTTGCCTTCAATCAGGACTTAGGTGGGAATGAACCCCTGAGGTCCAGACCACAATCAGCTGATTTGACTATGGTGGTGGCTTATAGCCTAGTTCGGGGTCTGAGTACCCTGCCTGGTGCTCTGGTATCCAGTTAGCTCCCTGGTTCGGTTCCGGCGGGCCACTACCCTGTCCCGGTCCCTTACAGTTCCGCTGGTCGTATTCCCGGTCTCCTGCCGGCGGCCACTACCATCTGCCTGCCTGACTGATCTGGGGTCCTAGGCTCCAACCCAGGCCCCAAGCAGAAATGAGCTCCTCTCTCTTCCAACCCTCACACTCAACACCTTCTCCTTTCCTTTCTCTTTCTCTCTCCACTTGTGTTTTCCTGCCTCAGGCCTGCAGACTCCTCGGAGGGCGTGTCTATCTGCCTGACTCCGCCCACCTGGTGTGCCTGTCTGACTCTGAGGGAGGCAATCAGGTCTTTTGGTTGACTGGTGGTACCTTACTGGGGTGGGGGTGTATGTGGTGAGTGTAATGACCTGTGACCCCTGGGGTGTCCAGGGCGTCACACCGGGAGCCGGGGTAAGTTAGTAACCATGTTACACATCGGGTAACTAAGGAAAGCGGTTTCTATAGTTACCCGATGTGTACCATGGTTACCAGCCTATGCTGGCTCCGGCACACGTGTGTCGAGAGCCGGGGTAAGCTAGTGGTTTCACACATCCGGCTTTTCTCCACTTTGTCTTGCCGGTGTGGGCGTCTGGGGGTGCAGCAGTCACCTGGGAGTCGGGGCTCCGTGTGGGTTCGGGGAATGTGTGCGGGGGCGGGGCCAGGGTGAGCGTCCAATGCGTGAGGGGGCGGGGCCTGGCCGAGCGGCCAATGCGTGCAGGGGGCCAGGGCAAGCGGCCAATCTGTGCGGGGGGGCGGAGCCGAGGCGAGCGGCCAATGCGACGGTTGTCACTGTAACGACATAATTTTGGAGCAGGACAGACAGACAGACAGAATAAGGCAATTATAAATAAACTAGAAGGTGGCCCGATTCTACGCATCGGGTATTCTAGAATTTACGTATTGTGTAGTTCATGTATGATTTTTGTTATATATATACAGTTAGGTCCAGAAATATTTGGACAGTGACACAAGTTTTGTTATTTTAGCTGTTTACAAAAACATGTTCAGAAATACAATTATATATATAATATGGGCTGAAAGTGCACACTCCCAGCTGCAATATGAGAGTTTTCACATCCAAATCGGAGAAAGGGTTTAGGAATCATAGCTCTGTAATGCATAGCCTCCTCTTTTTCAAGGGACCAAAAGTAATTGGACAAGGGACTCTAAGGGCTGCAATTAACTCTGAAGGTGTCTCCCTCGTTAACCTGTAATCAATGAAGTAGTTAAAAGGTCTGGGGTTGATTACAGGTGTGTGGTTTTGCATTTGGAAGCTGTTGCTGTGACCAGACAACATGCGGTCTAAGGAACTCTCAATTGAGGTGAAGCAGAACATCCTGAGGCTGAAAAAAAAGAAAAAATCCATCAGAGAGATAGCAGACATGCTTGGAGTAGCAAAATCAACAGTCGGGTACATTCTGAGAAAAAAGGAATTGACTGGTGAGCTTGTGAACTCAAAAAGGCCTGGGCATCCACGGATGACAACAGTGGTGGATGATCGCCGCATACTTTCTTTGGTGAAGAAGAACCCGTTTACAACATCAACTGAAGTCCAGAACACTCTCAGTGAAGTAGGTGTATCTGTCTCTAAGTCAACAGTAAAGAGAAGACTCCATGAAAGTAAATACAAAGGGTTCACATCTAGATGCAAACCATTCATCAATTCCAAAAATAGACAGGCCAGAGTTAAATTTGCTGAAAAACACCTCATGAAGCCAGCTCAGTTCTGGAAAAGTATTCTATGGACAGATGAGACCAAGATCAACCTGTACCAGAATGATGGGAAGAAAAAAGTTTGGAGAAGAAAGGGAACGGCACATGATCCAAGGCACACCACATCCTCTGTAAAACATGGTGGAGGCAACGTGATGGCATGGGCATGCATGGCTTTCAATGGCACTGGGTCACTTGTGTTTATTGATGACATAACAGCAGACAAGAGTAGCCGGATGAATTCTGAAGTGTACCGGGATATACTTTCAGCCCAGATTCAGCCAAATGCCGCAAAGTTGATCGGACGGCGCTTCATAGTACAGATGGACAATGACCCCAAGCATACAGCCAAAGCTACCCATGAGTTCATCAGTGCAAAAAAGTGGAACATTCTGCAATGGCCAAGTCAATCACCGGATCTTAACCCAATTGAGCATGCATTTCACTTGCTCAAATCCAGACTTAAGACGGAAAGACCCACAAACAAGCAAGACCTGAAGGCTGCGGCTGTAAAGGCCTGGCAAAGCATTAAGAAGGAGGAAACCCAGCGTTTGGTGATGTCCATGGGTTCCAGACTTAAGGCAGTGATTGCCTCCAAAGGATTCGCAACAAAATATTGAAAATAAAAATATTTTGTTTGGGTTTGGTTTATTTGTCCAATTACTTTTGACCTCCTAAAATGTGGAGTGTTTGTAAAGAAATGTGTACAATTCCTACAATTTCTAGCAGATATTTTTGTTCAAACCTTGCACTTGAATGCAGAGCCCAACTCGCGAAAATTGTGTCACTGTCCAAATATTTCTGGACCTAACTGTATATAGATGTTGTTGTGTGTAGTTATCAAGTGTTTGTGTAGGGGATGTACATGTTCTGGGTGTTGTCTGGGTGTGGCGGGGGGAGAGAGCGGTGTTGTATGTGTGTTGCGTGTGTTGCGTTGTTTGTGGAGCGCTGTGTGTCTGTAGCGTTGTGTGTGTGTGTTGCGCGGTTTGTGTGGGTGTGGTGTGTTTTGGGGGGAGGTATGTTTTGTGCAATGTGTGTGTGTTGCGTGGTATGTGCGTATATTTATGTATGCCGCGGTGTTTGTGTGTTGGGTGTTGTGTGTGTGCAGCGTTGTCTGTGTGTGTGGGTGTCTGTGTAGGGCGGTGTTTGTGGTTCCCAGTGTGTGTGTGGTGTGTTGTGTGTGTGTGTGTTGGGGGGAGGTGTGCACCTCCCATCGTGCTCCATCCCCCATGCTGCGCACCCCCCATCGTGCTTCATCCGCCATGCTGCGCACTCCCAAACGTGCTCCATCCGCCATGCTGCACACTCCCAAACGTGCTCCATCCGCCATGCTGCGCACTCCCAAACATGGTCCATCCGCCATGCTGCGCACTCCCAAACGTGCTCCATCCGCCATGCTGCACACTCCCAAACATGCTCCATCCGCCATGCTGCGCACTCCCCATCGTGCTCCATCCCCCATGCTGCACCAGCATCAGCCTCTCTGCCCCCAGCATCAGCCTCTCTGCCCCCAGCATCAGCCTCTCTCCTCCCAGCATCAGCCTCTCTCCTCCCAGCATCAGCCTCTCTCCTCCCAGCATCAGCCTCTCTGTCCCCAGCATCAGCCTCTCTCCTCCCAGCCTCAGCCTCCCCCAGCCTCAGCCTCTCTTCTCTCAGCCTCCCTCCTCCCAGCCTCCCTCCTCCCAGCCTCCCCCAGCATCAGCCTCTCTCCTCCCAGCCTCCCCCTCCCAGCCTCCCCCAGCATCAGCCTCCCCCAGCATCAGCCTCTCTCCTTCCAGCCTCCCCCAGCATCAGCCTCCCCCAGCATCAGCCTCTCTCCTCCCAGCCTCCCTCAACATCAGCCTCCCCCAGCATCAGCCTCTCTCCTTCCAGCCTCCCCCAGCATCAGCCTCCCCCAGCATCAGCCTCTCTCCTCCCAGCCTCCCTCAACATCAGCCTCCCCCAGCATCAGCCTCTCTCCTTCCAGCCTCGCCAGGCATCAGCCTCCCCCAGCATCAGCCTCTCTCCTTCCAGCCAACCCCAGCATCAGCCTCCCCCAGCATCAGCCTCTCTCCTCCCAGCCTCCCTTTTCCCAGCCTCCCCCAGCATCAGCCTCCCCCTCCCAGCCTCCCCCAGCATCAGCCTCCCCCAGCATCAGCCTCTCTCCTTCCAGCCTCCCCCAGCATCAGCCTCCCCCAGCATCAGCCTCCCCCAGCATCAGCCTCTCTCCTTCCAGCCTCCCCCAGCATCAGCCTCCCCCAGCATCAGCCTCTCTCATCCCAGCCACCCCCAGCATCAGCCTCCCCCAGCATCAGCCTCTCTCCTCCCAGCCTCCCCCAGCATCAGCCTCCCCCAGCATCAGCCTCTCTCCTTCCAGCCTCCCCCAGCATCAGCCTCCCCCAGCATCAGCCTCTCTCATCCCAGCCACCCCCAGCATCAGCCTCCCCCAGCATCAGCCTCTCTCCTCCCAGCCTCCCCCAGCATCAGCCTACACCCTCCCAGCCTCCCCCAACATCAGCCTTCCCCTCCCAGCCTTCCCCAGGATCAGCCTCTCTCCTCCCAGCCTCCTCCAGCATGCCGTGCTCCTCTGCCAACACTCACAGATCTGATCGCATACTCACACACACACCTACCCGATCGCATACACTCACACCCACCCGATCGCATACACTCACACACACCCGATCGCATACACTCACACACACCCGATCGCATACACTCACACACACCCGATCGCATACACTCACACACACCCGATCGCATACACTCACACACACCCGATCGCATACACTCACACACACCCGATCGCATACACTCACACACACCCGATCGCATACACTCACACACACCCGATCGCATACACTCACACACACACACATTGACGATATTGCACATACACGCTCACTCACAACATCCGGAGATACCACATGCTTCTGGCCATGTGATCCTCCGGCAGGTCCTGGAAGCTCACTGCAGCACAGTATCGCGGCCGAGAAGCAAGCGATATCTCCGGATGCTGTGAGTGTGTGGATGCGATGTGATGTGTGTGTGAGGTGTGTGTGTGAGAGTGAGTGTGATCTGGTGTGTGTGTGTGTGTTGTTATGTGTGTGCGTGTGGATGTTCCGCCGCTGCAGGACCTTGATGCGCTGGTAACTATGCTACCATGGTTACCAGCGCATCCCATCCCCCACTCGCACGGGAGCCCACACCAGCATACGGCGGCAAACCCCAGCAATGCGAGGGTATGTGTCGGCTGGGTTTGCGGCGTACGCTGATGTGGGCTCCCGGGGGTACAGTACTCACCTGGGAGTCGTGTCTCTGTGTCAGTTCGGGGGATGCGTGCGGGGGGTGGGGCCAGAGCGAGCGTGCATTGCGTGAGGGGGTGGGGCGTGGCCGAGTTGCCAATCCGTGTGGGGGGGGAGCCAGGGCGAGCGACCAATCCGTGCGGGGGGGCCGGGCCATGGCGAGGCCAGCGGCGAATCCGCTTTGTGTCACCGTAAGGACACAATTTTGGAGCAAGACAGACAGATAGACAGACAGACAGACAGACAGAATAAGGCAATTATATATATATGTATATATATATATATATATATATATATATATATAGATATATTATTTATTTAATTTTAAATAACTGATTTAAAGCAACAGTGTGGGGTGACCTCTGTTTTGGATTACCAGCCAAGGTAAAGCTGCTGGTTGTGGTCTGCAGATTGCAGCTGTTGGCTTTACCTTAGCTAACTACAAAAAATAAGAGGGACCCTACATTGTTTTTTATTAAATTATTGAATTTGGGGCTAAAAATAAGGTTAAACACCCTCTAGTGCCTCATGAAAGGTGCTAATGGATGCAAGCTTACAATATGCAGGGGGGTGGGACATTATATATGTGTTGCACTTCTATCTATTTATGCCTCTATATAAAATGGTAACTGAGCCGTTATCGGTTCCATTGACTATAATGATAACAGATTCATTAACAGTTATGAAAGTGATCTGTTTGGAAAATCCATTAATGGATCCGTTAAAAGACCTCCGTCAGATCCATTACAAATAGATCATTACAGGTCATGTGAACCCAGCCTTAGGGTAAGGTCACACACTGCGTTTTTCGCGTCGTTTTTGCGCGTTTTTCGGGTGCGTTTTTGCTCAGAAAACTGCATGACTTTGCTTCCCCAGCAAAGTCTATGAGTTTTCATTTTTGCAGTCTGCACACAGCGTTTTTTTTTAGCTGCGTTTTTGTGGTGCCCACAAAAATCCAGCATGTCAATTATTTTTGCGTTTTTCACTGCGTTTTCCACCCATTGAGTTCAATGAGATGTTCAAAAACGCAATGAAAAATGCAAATTGCAAATATAGCTGCGTTTTAGTGCGTTTCTATGACTAAAAACGCAGCTATAAACGCAAGGGGTGGGTAGTAAAGTGACATGTACAGGAAGATTCGTTCTGTTGGTAAACACAGAAGCGTGAATCCTCCCGGTACCCGCCACCGCTGCTTCCACCTTCCGTCCTGCGCCATGTCCGCTCCCATGCGGCGCCATGTCCGGGCGGGAGATGGAAGCAGCCATGAAATCAAAAGTGAACAGTAGAAAAAAAAATGTCATACTCACCTGTCTGCAGACTCCCAGTGCCATATCCGCTCCCAGCTCCTCTCCCGGTACCCGCCACCCCCGCTCCGGCTGTGTGCCGACTCCCGGGCAGCACGTCCGATGAATGCAGGACCTGCCGCTGATCACCTGCCACTGATCACCTGATGCGGTCACCTGATGCATCAGCTGATCGTATGTCTCGCGGTGACACCGGCTTTTTACCGCCCAGCCGGCTTGAACTATCAGCTGATGCCGTCAGGAGACCACTTCACTGATTACCGGCAGCTCCTGCAGCGATCAGACGGGAGTCAGCACAGAAGTGTGTATTTTTTTTTTTTTGCACTGATGCATCAGCTGATTGTATAAACTGCTTTTATATAATCAGCTGATGTGTGATGTGATTCACAATCCTTGAACCTGACACATCATCTGATCGGTATGCCTTCCGGCAAACCGATCAGATGATTTTGGATCCAGATTGGACGGCGCGGGACCCTTGACCCAGGATTACTGTGGAGGGGGGTTCTTTATTTCAATAAAGATGGAGTCACTAATTGTGTTGTGTTTTATTTCTAATAAAAATATTTTTCTGTGTGTTGTGTTTTTTTTACCTTTACTAGAAATTCATGTTGGCCATATCTAATAATGGCGTGACACCATGAATTTTGGGCTTAGGGCTAGCTGATAATTTACAGTTAGCCCTAACCCCATCATTACCCAGCGAGCCACCCGGCATCAGGGCAGCTGGAAGAGTTGGATGCAGCGCCAGAAGATGGCGCTTCTATGAAAGCGCCATTTTCTGAGGTGGCTGCGGACTGCAATTCGTAGCGGGGGTGCCCAGAAAGCGTGGGCACTCTGCACTGCGGATTCCAATCCTCAGCTGCCAAGTTGTACCTGGCTGGACTCAAAAATTGGGCGAACAAACGTCATTTTTTTTAATTATTTCATGAAATTCATGAAATAATTAAAAAAAAAAAGATCTTCCCTATATTTTTGGTTCCCAGCCAGGTACAAATAGGCAGCTGGGGGTTGGGGGCAGCCCGTACCTGCCTGCTGTACCTAGCTAGAATACAAAAATACAGCGAAGCCTACGTCATTTTCTTTTAGGGCAAAAAACTCCTGCATACAGTCCTGGATGGAGGATGCTGAGCCTTGTAGTTCTGCAGCTGCTGTCTGCTCTCCTGCATACAGTATTGGATGGAGTATGTTGAGCCTTGTAGTTCTGCAGCTGTCTGCTCTCCTGCATACACTAGTGGAGAATGAAGAACATATTAAAGAAGGAAATGATATCAGACCTTTTTTCTTTTTTTTTTTCCAACAATTTTTAATGCCATTGTTCACTGATAAAAAAATGCATAAAAACGCAGTGAGCAAAAACGCAGCAAAACGCACCAAAACGCGGTAAAAACGCATGCGTTTTTGCCGCGGGTGCGTTTTTTGCAACAAAAAACGCACAAAAACGCCGCGTCAAAAAAGCGCAGTGTGTGGACTTAGCCTTAGGCTAAGTGCGCACGCTGCGTTTTTTTGAATCTGTAATTTTGTACGTTTTT
Source organism: Anomaloglossus baeobatrachus (assembly GCF_048569485.1). Lineage (NCBI taxonomy): Eukaryota > Metazoa > Chordata > Amphibia > Anura > Aromobatidae > Anomaloglossus > Anomaloglossus baeobatrachus. The sequence continues at coordinate 14,811 of NW_027444256.1, forward strand.
TGCTGCTAAAAACGCACAAAACGCAAAAAAAGCACCTGCGGCAAAAACGCGCAAAAAACGCACCGGTAAAAACGCATGCGATTTTACCGCGTTTTGGTGCGTTTTTGGCTGTGTTTGGGGAAAAACGCAGGAAAGAATTGACATGTCCATTTTTTTTAAGCTCAAAAACGCAGCTGAAAAAAAAAGTTTTGTGCGGACATCAAAAATGAAAAGTCATAGACTTTGCTGGGAAAGCAAAGTCATGCAGTTTTGAGCCGAAAAATGCACCCGAAAAACGCGCAAAACCACCGCGAAAAACGCACTGTGCGCACATAGCCTTAAGAGGACAATCTTTACATCATCAATAAAGGCAAGGAAAACACCTTTTTCTCGATTTAATTTATTTAGTTTGAATATTAAACAGAACATTTGAAAGAGTAATTCCTCTCTATGCTTTGTATATGTATGGTATGAGGTGCATAAGTGACAGGTGTAGGCGTGGTGGACTGGGAGCCATCATACCTCATGCAACAGCACAAACTGCTTTTCTGCTCAGCCACACAGGTGGCAGCAATATTAACTTCATATACTGTTATTGCTAGACATATTTAAGTGTAGCTCCCGGAGAAGTGGGTACTCGGTCCTGGGCAGTAACAGACAGGGATGTCACTCTGGTGGCCGTTCCCGGTCCCGTGCTCTGGGCCCCTTTTGTTAATGGAGTGTATCTACAGGGGAGATAAGAGTTTTTGTCATGTAACGCTACCTGCGGATTGCGGTTAAGGATGGGCAACCGCCGCTGCTCAATGTGGGTACTCCAAGGGATGGTGGTAGTGGAAGCTGAGATGGTGGTACGCCTTCCGCAGGTAGGGCTGTGCCTGGGAGCTGTAATGGGGCAATAATGGAGACCACACCAGGTTGTCTTTAACAGTCTCTACTCACTGTGGACCCAGGGATTGCTGGTTCAGGTCCCAGGAGGACCAGTGCCAATGTAGTGACCTAGGATGCTTTGTCCCCGGCACTCTCTGTAGATTGAGTCCCTGTAGCGTGGAGTGTTTGGGAACCCTTACTGTCCCTTTTGGGGTACAGTCTACTACTCCGTACGGCAGGCAGTGCGGATCCTGTGGGGAGATAAGTGTCCGAACCCCGATCCTAGTTTACTGCTGATGCCCCCGGATTATTTGGGTCGATGAAGTCCGTGAAGGTATCCTCACCATGCAGGTATTTGCCAAACAGTCTAAAACTTGCACTTGACCTAGCACCCTGTGCCCCATGCGTGTTTCGGTCCCAGCGGTATCTCGGTACCCATCCTGGCGACCTCTCTCCTGTGCCCCGGGGTCACCGTTACACGGACCTAGCTCAGGCACGTCCGCACACCTCTCCTGTGTGCTCCACTCTCCTCTGACTACCACTGACTGCCTCTAACTGACTGCTGACCCCTCCACCAGGCTGGCTATACCCAGGGACTCATTCCAAGGGCAACCATCCCCTTACGTGGTTAACCCTCTATGCCCTGGTGTGGAGAGCAGAACTAGGATTTAAGATGTGTGTTGGTGGAATCGGCACCGGTACTCCAGGTCCCAGGGTGTAGGTCCTGCATCCCCAAGAGGATGCAGTTCCCTGAGTTTCTCAGGGGCGCTACATTCCCCCTTGGTTAAACACAGCACATCCTTGGACTGCAAGCAAAGTAGAGGTTTATTTTAACCAGAAGAGAAAAAAAAGGTACAGGTTAATAAAACATTAACATTCTTCCCACACAGGGGAGGTAATACACTTATAACATTGCTGTAATTGAGTGGCTGTCACGCTCCCCGGGTCCCGTCGCGCCTGTCACTCACCGCTCCGGTCTCCGGTTCTCCTGCCCGCGGTGGTCTCTCTCACTCCCTCTCCTGTGCCGTCCGTCCATCGGTCTCGGCGTCCCCCTGTGTCTCCGGATCCTCTGCCAGGCTCCCCTGCATATCCTGCAACTTCCCCGCCGCTTCCTGCTCTGGCCTCCGGCACTCGGGCCTCGCGCATGCGCATTAGGGCGCGTGCTCGCTCATCTCCTCTTAAAGGGCCAGCGTCCCAGGATCAGGATATGGCTGATACAGGTACAGGGTATATAAGACTTCCCCTTCCAGGTGGGCGTTGCCTGTTCAACGTGTTCCCATAGCTAGGTGTTCAGGTCCCTCTGTACTTTATCTCCAGATTAACTATGTCTCTTCCTCAGAGCCTGTCTACCGCCCTGACATTGTCCCGATTGCGGAGCCCCCTGGAAGTGTCCTGTGACTGTCTGCTGTGGATCCCGCCATCATCCATCAGTCTGATCCTGTCACCGGTTCCTGTTAACCTCGCTCTGCACGTCTCGTCTGGATCTGGATCCTGTCTGCTGTTCCTTCTCGGCACCTGAACCCGGTTCCAGTCATCCGTCCTGCCTACGGTTCCCTTTGGACTCTAGCAGACTTCTGTAGGACTTGGACTCTGTATCTCCCGTGTTCCGGCTACCGTGCATCTAGGCCCTCTGGCGGGGTGACCGGACAGTCCCTGTATAGGGGTTAGCTCCGGGTTGCCTCTCTCGAGGAGTCCGGTGCACGGCCCAGTGAATTCACATCCAGGATGTTACAGTGGCCAACATTGGGGCACCTGGAAAGGCTACTGGTTGTAGCGGTAACCGGGGACTCAGCCCGCTCCGCTGCAGTCCCTTCCTGCGACAGTCATTTTCCCATAGTCCCCTCCCCTTTGTCACGCCACCCAACACACCTGGATCCCTGGTGCTACCTCTAGTCATGGTGCTGCACGACCCAGAGTCCCTTGTGTTGTCCGTGGTGACTGGTGCAAGCAGCAGTTACTGTTGGCTCACTCCTGTGGAACGCACAACTGGTGCAGCTATTTTCATACATTATTTCAATAGAACAACCGTGATAACTGTGTAATCTGGTAGAACCATTACCTCGCGTGCCACCCTCCACCAAGGTCATCAGGTGCCACTTCCTCCTGGCGCACCACCCAAGAACCTGATAGTCTTTGAAGCTTCAACCGACAGTGCAAAAAGGTACAACAAGGATGGCATCATGTACTTTTGAGGCATTAACTTCTTTGCCACCCTTCACCTAGGGTCCATGGGGCCATCTCGTATCCCCCAGGTCCCTGGTGGCATTTTTACTATAATGGAACACATTAAAGAGGTTCAACAAGGGTGACAATATAAGAGTCAGTTTACAAACCTGTAACGAAAGAATATTAACTTTAACCCAAAGTTCTGGTAGCTGCCTGGTTCAAGATACCATGGCTGCGCCTGGGAACCGGTCCCGGCTCCTTGGCATCAGGCATTTTTTGAACACACCCGGGCAAAGTGTCCTGGCAGGCCACAGCGGCAACAGATTGGTACTAGGACATGAAGAGTGTCAGACGGAGGCTCCTCATCTGATGGGGACTCTTCCTCATGCTCCATCACCAGCATCTCCGGCACCGAACGTGCATGTCCACTTCCGTAACAGCTGATGGGCTCTCAATCATTCTGATTGTAGCGGGAAAACAAGTGGAGGTTCTGCGGTTTGAGACCTGTGGGAAGACACTTGCCACAGTAACGGAGGAGGAAGAAGCAGCAGACTCGGTTGATGGGATGATCGGTGGTTTACGAGGCCCATTAGGTCATGTTTTAGCACAGTAAGATTCCCAAAATAATGCATGCTCCATGTGCATGTGCCGTTTCATGCATGTAGTAGTCAAATAATTGGAATTTCTGCCTCTACTGAGTTGTTTGTTACAAATTTGGCTGATAACGTAAGTTGGGTCATCCTTTGCGATCTCAAAACAGGCACAAGCTAGGCAACCCTTGCCATCCATGCGAACTGCAGCCCCACGACTGCTGCTTGCCACAGCCAGAGTTGTGGCTGAGGATGCATTGCTTGTCGTGGTTGCATCACTCTGTGTTTGTGTGGGAAGCAGCAACGTTACTTCCTCCATTTTGCTCCTCCTCTACTTCCTCTGCTGAGCTACTTAGCTGCGTGACTGTGGGTTCACACCAAGTGGGATTTAGAACCTCATTGCCATCCTCTCTGTTGTCCCACTCCACACTCTAACAGTCACCCTCCTCCTCTTCCTGCCCTGACAGCATAGTACACGTGATATAATAATAATAATAATATTTAGTATTATTTTCTTATTTAATAATATTTATTATTATTAATTCCATAGCACTTTACATACATTGGCAACACTGTCCCCATTGGGGCTCACAATCTAAGGTCCCTATCTGTATGTTTTTGTAGTGTGGGAGTGTAGCGCCCCTGACTGCATCAGGTTGCTACAGGGAACTGCATCCTTTACTCCAGGGTGCAGGGCTTACCCTCCCATGGTTCCAGGTTCCCATCAACAGTGTCACTGACATGCGCACTACAAATCCCAAACACACCTCACACCAAGGCTGGACAGACACACCATTGGGTTGGTCAAGTTGGAGCAGCACAGCCCCTCACCTAGTGGGGTCAGGCACGACTGTGGGAGGGAGAGAGAAGAGACAGAGGAGTAGCCTTAGAGAGTTGAGCGAGGGAGAGAGGTTGGAGCTCCCAGGGGAGGGGAGGTGGAGATCGAGGACGGATGTCGGTCTGGGTCGGTCAGACAGGTGGGGTCGAGTAGAACAGACGTGTCGGGGTCGTCGGAGTGTCGGTTAGGAACACTGGACAGGAGTGAACAGAGACCGCAGAGGGTCTAGGAGGACTAGTCTGGCACCAAGAAGGGCCCGGTAGAGGAGCGGGCACGACGGGGTACAGGACCCTAGTTGGGGAGTAGCTTCAATAGAACCTGATATATTACCTGTGGAGGATAGTCTCTTTATGAACTTTCCCCAAGAGCTGAGAGATTGGAGGCATCAGCACAATACGGGGAAAAGGGTTCTCCAAAATACACAACCCACTGAAATCCCAAGTGCCAGCCACCAAGAGCACAACTGCCATACACACGGGTAGCAGGGCCCCGAAAGCTTCAAGCCAAGGGGCCACAACTGTAAATCAATTTGTGCACGGTGGCAGGGCTCCGGACTTACCAAGTGACACTGTTGGGAGTGGGACTTGGACTGGCTCCCCCCCGTAGAGACTGCGGTGCCTAGAGACTTTGGTTTACCATCTGTGTGAGTGTCTGCTTAATCCAACTGATCCAGCACCACGACTACCGCAGTGAGTAATCTTCCCAAGGCCAAGTCATCCGTTCACCAAATCCCCACTATCCGGGGCCTTCCCTACCTGCGGAGGGACTGACACCTGGCTGCCCTACACCATCTGCCCCGATACTCTCATCGTCAGCGGCGGTACTCCCCTTTACCGCAACCCGCAGGTGGCGTCACGAACATTCATCCCCTGTAAATATCCCCTTACATTTAAGTAGCCGCAAGCCGGGTCCGGAGACCCTTGAGCCACAACAACCCTGGATCCGAACAGTTCGACTGCTGCTGGGGCGGCACAGGAGGAAACTGGAGAACCCGGAGGAAACCCATGCAAACCTGGGAATTTGAACCCAGGACTCAGCGCTGCAAGACTGCAGTGCTAACCACTAATCACCATGCTGCCCATCCTCTGGTATCTGAGTCTCATTATGATCACCTCCACCCCGGGGGTTAACTCCTGGTGACAAGGGTCTGGATTCTGCTCAGACCCTACATTGTCCAATCCCAGATCCAACTGACAAAGATTTTGGGCATCGGTGCAGATGCTTTCCTTCTCTTGAGTCTTGGAATCATTGGAGCAGAACTCTGATGCCCATGGAATAGAATGTATGAAAACCTCTGCAATCTCACATGTGTGGTTTCCCACAGTCAGCTGGGTGGTTGGAGAGTTGTGACGCAGGGAAAACTAGGGTATTTGTGGTGCCCCCTCTGATGACTCTGCTGTGTTTGATGTTGAGGTGGAGGAAAAGGAGGAGAGGCCACTTGATGCAGTGCCTGCTATTCACTGTAGCACATGCTCTTTCTGGCCCTTATCTACAAGTCGTACAGCTGTGTGGCTGCCCAAGAAAGGGAGTCGTGTAGCTTGTCTACTAAAAGATGTTGTCAGTTGTCTTTGGATAAGACAAACCGGTGTTTGTTGAATAGAGCTTTCAGTAATATTAGCACCTACCCCATGTACACTTTGAACATCATGCCTATTCCCCCTTTCACCACCACCTTGGTATTTCCCACTCATGTTTGATGTACCCTTCCCCTCTGTTAACTAGCTGTTTCAAAACTCTGGGCCCACACCTATCACTCAACTGTCACTAAATTAACAATCAGTATTTATATACTGAAATGTCTATTTGTGGCAAGACTACAGAGTTTGCAATCAGAATTTTATATGCTGAAATGTCTATTTGTGGCAGGAACACAGAGTTGTGAATTAGTATTTATCTGCAGTGATATATAATCCCAGAACCATACGGGGATGACCTACTGAATGACCTGCATAGAGGTGGGACCACCATAACAATGGCTACCATTAGTAATACACTGCGCCGCCATGGACTCAGATCCTGCAAGCCATACTTGTACCCCTGCTTAAGCCAGTAGATGTCAGTGCCCGTCTGAAGTTTGCAAGAGAGCATTTGGATTATCCAGAAGAGTATTGGGAGAATATGAAACCAAAGTAGAACTGTTTGGTAGAAACAAAACTCGTTGTGTTTGGAGGAGACAGAATGCTGATTTGCATCCAAAGAACACCATACCTACTGTCACAGCGCCGCTCCTCACTCACCGACCCGGTCCGTGTACACTCTGACTGCAGCCGCTGCTCCCGCTCCCCCTCCTCAGTGTCCTCCGTGCCTTCTGCTCGTCGGCCCGCCGTCTCCCTGCAGTCCGGGACGCTGCCTCCAGCTCTCCTGTGTCCCTTCCTCTGCGTCCTATGCTGATATCTGGCTCCCGGACTTTGCGCATGCGCACTAGGGCGCGGCCGCGCTCTCTCACCTCTTCACCTTTCAGCGTCTCTGAAACAGGATATGGCTGATAACAGGTACAGGTTATATAAGACTTCCTTTTCCATTTGGACCGTGCCTGTTCAACATGTTCTTGTAGCTTTGTCTCTTGCGCTAGGTGTTCAGGTCCCTCTGTGTTTCATACCCAGGTTAACCCTGTCTCTGACCACAGATCCTGACTGCCAGCTTGAGTGTGTCCAGCCCTCCGGTTTCCTAGGAGATTCCCCGGTGACAGTCTGCTGTGGATCCCATCATCTCCCGCCAGCATGTACCCATCGCCAGTTCTGGACACCATACGGTATCATCAGTCTGCAACCATCGCTGGTCCTGGACTCCATCTGTTACCACCAGTCGGCACCTGCACCCGGTTCCACTCATCCGTCCTGATCCCCTTCGGCCTACATCTACCGTTGGACCAGCAGCCATATCCCGCACGGACATCTTAAGGACGCTAACCCGTATTTCACTCATGTCCCGGCTGCTGTGCATCTAGGCCCTCTGGGGCGGCTGCCAGACAGTCCCTGTATAGGAGCTCGCTCCTGGTAGTCTCCCTGGGGGAGTCCGGTGCGTGGTCCCGTGGATCCTCCTTTGCACCGAATATCACACCTACTACGAAGCATGGGGGTGGCAACATCATGCTTTGGGGCTGTGTCTCTGCAAAGGGTCCAGGACGACTGATCCGTGTACATGAAAGAATAAATGAGACCATTTATCTTGTGATTTTGAGTGCAAACCTCCTTCCATCAGCAAGGGCATTGAAGATGAAACATGGCTGGGTTTTTCAGCATGATAATGATCCCAAGCAGACCGCCAGGGCAACGAAGGAGTGGCTTCCTAAGAAGCATATGAAGGTCCTGGAGTGGCCTAGCCAGTCTCCAGATCTCAACCCCATAGAAAACCTTTGGAGGGAGTTGAAAGTCTGTGTTGCCCAGTGACAGGCCCAAAACATCATTGCTCTAGAGGAGATCTGCATGGAGGAATGGGCCAACATACCACCAACAGTGTGTGCCAACCTTGTGAAGACTTACAGAAAATGTTTGATCTCTGTCATTGCCAACAAAGGATATATAACAAAATATTGAAATTAACTTTTGTTATTGACCAAATACTTATTTTCCACCATAATTTGCACATAAAATCTTGCAAAATCAGACGCGGTGATTTTCTGGATTTGTTTTCTCATTTTGTCTCTCATAGTTGTGGTCTACCTATGATGTCAATTACAGGCCTCTCTCATCTTTTTAAGTGGGAGAACTTGCACAATTGGTGGCTGACTAAATGCTTTTTTCCCCACTGTATGCAGCAGCATCCTCCCCAATCTGTAGCAGTCGCAAAATAGCGCCATCGCCACATGTTCGCATTTTATATGCAGAGGGATATGTGATTTAGGCAGCCAATGACACAAGCCTTTGTGTCTGAACATAGAGGCTGGTTTCTGTGCCCCGATTGGCTGCTGGAATATCCACACATTAAATTAAGGGGAAAAAAAACAAACAGTCTGTCGCTTCTCTGACCTCTCCCCATCCCCTCCCCCCATAAAACACGTCTCCCCCTGCTCATCATATAGCACCACTATAGTAGTCAAAGACATAATAAGGTAAAAAAAAAATCATTAGTGCAAACTCCGTTACCGATCAATGGCTGAATTTTACTGATTTTGTGAAAAGTGTTTAGCAATCCGAATGGGCAAGGCTCTTGCTGAATTTGAGATTTGCCAGCTCTTCTCGAGCAAGTTCGGTACTTACAAGGTCTTGCTCACATCGGACATGTTTGCAGCATTATAACACCATAGGTGTTCTCAGCCCAGGAGCGCCGACGTCACCCCCACTCACCGCTCTGGTCCCAATGCCTTCTTCCCTGTTTCACAGCTACCAAGTTTCCCCCTCACTCCTGTCGGCACCCCCGCGGCCCCCTGTGCTGAAGCGCTGACGGTCTGCTCCGGCCTCCTACTCCCATCCACTCACTGCACCGTAAACTGACCAGTGCTCCAGATTTTACATTTGCAACATGTCATTTTGTTCTGAGGGTATTCACTACATATTTCACCCCATGCAATGCAAAAGATGAAGTTGAAAGTAAATAGTATCCTAAAAATGTGCACAGCATAAAACTGCAGCAATATCCGTACAAGATATTGTCACTTCAAGTTGCGTACTTCCCAAGTGAACATAAAATAATGGTGAATGCCAATGTGCAGCATAATACAGTGACAGCAATGTAGATGAAGTTTAAGAATGTTTATCTCTACACATTGTCTCTATTGCAGATAATCAAATCTGTAGCATGATTCCTTTTCGACATTTATTAGGCTGGTTTCACACATCCGGTTTTTGCCATCAGGCACAATCTGGCGAAATGCGGATAAAACGGATTCGGCACCGGATCCGTTTTATTCCCCATTGACTTGTATTAGCGCCGGATTGTGCTGGATGGCCTTGCGTTGCATGCGGCATCCGCCGGATCTGGCAAAATTTCTTCGTCCGGTTGCCGGAAAGGACGCAGCATGCAGCGTTTTTTGTCTCCGGCAAAAAACCGGACCACGCCGGATCCGGCGCCATCCGTCATGTTGTATAATGGAAGCCTATGAGTGCCGGATCTATCGTCATCTGGCATATGACGGAATCCAACGACGGATCCGTTTTTTTGAGCTGAGCATGCTCAGTATCACAACGTCAAAAAACGAAGGAACACATTGAAAAAACCGATGCGACGGATCAGTTTTTTCGCCGGATCCGTCGCATCAGTTTTTTTGCTGGATCGTGCCTTACGGTGAAAAACGGATGTGTGAAACCAGCCTTAGGGATAATTATTAACTTTGCAATACATAGTGTGATGTCTGTATCAATTCTCCAATTAAATCTGCAGCTAAACTAACATGCAACACATATAAAAACCTTCTCAATTTTACATAATTTTTTATTCTCTGCAAAATTTGCCATAAATAAATCTAGCTTTTGTCCAGTGAACCCTGAAATGTAAAAAAAAAACTTGAAAAAGGTATACTAGTATATTTCATATGAAGTTATTTATTTAATTGTATATACTATAGTTCAAATGTTTGGGGTCACCCAGACAATTTTGTCTATTCTATGAAAAATCATACTTTTATTTATCAAGTGAGTTGCATAATGAATAGAGAATATAGTCCAGACATTGACTAGGTTAGAAATAATGATTTTTACTTGAAATAATAATTTCCAGGACGCCACATGACAGCACGGTAGGAGTTGCTCCTTTGACCTTTACAGGGACAGGAAACGCAAGAGGTTAAAAGCCCCTCCCCATCCCCCTTTCCTCAGTGTTTTTCCTGTCCCTGTACAGGACGGACGCAAGTCTTACCGTCGGTGGTACGGGGTCCAGGCGGATCGGGGGGGCTTGCTCTCTCCTTCCTGCCGGTCAAGCAACCCCTGGCCGACACTTCTACTGCAGAGGTCCCTCAGCCGGCCGGTGGAGCGAGATCTCCCGGCAACAAGCCGCTTCCCTCAGGTGAGGGCTCTCGGCAGCCCGCCGTCTACTGCCGGCCATGGGGCACTTCCGGGTCTGCGCAGGCCATGCGTCCCAGCGTGACACGCACGCTGACGCATGCGCCGTGCGGAGATCGCTGCATTTCCGGGTACGGAATATGGCGATGGCCTGGAAGGCAGTAGGTGATCCCGGACGGAACACTGAAGGCGAGAATGGACTCTGACGTCGCCCAAACCAGGTAATAAAACCGGGGGACCGGGGGATGGCTCAGTATTGTGTATTTCGCTTGTCATGGATGAGGATAATCGGTCAGATGCTGGAGCCCCTGCAGAGTCCCAGGGTCACGTAAGTGCAGGTGTGCCTGGGTTCGGACCAGGGATCATAAGGGTAGTCCCTGATTCAGTCTACCCTTCATTTTAGGATTCTTCCACAACGCGCACCAGCACTATTTCTAAGAAACCTCAGAGGAAATCTGTCAGGACAAAAAAATGTGCAGTCTGCCATTCCCATTTGTCAGAGTCCTGTACAAAACAGTTATGTGACCCTTGTATAGCTGAATTGGTCTCCAGTGAACAAAATTCCCTGCTGACGGACATGAGGGCTATGATCCACGAGGAAGTGCAGTCGGTCATTGCCGGTACATCATCCCACCAGGAATGTCGAGACATGCCTCACAAACGACAGTGACAGGACTTGGGGATCTCTTCAGAAGAGGGAGAGATTTCTTATGATTCCGACTCTCAGTTAAAAGAGGAGACGGCAGGTCCGGCTCCTGAGGAGGGCCGTCGGTATCTTTTTTCCTCCTGTGATACGGATGAACTGCTTCGAGCTGTCAGAAAGGCAATGATGGTGGAGGAGCAGGAGAAACCGAGGTCTGTCCAGGACGAAATGTTCGGTCGACTCAGGTCTCAACGCCATCGAGTGTTCCCTGTCAATCCCCATGTCAGAGCAATGATAATGGAGGAATGGCAGGAGTCTGAGAAAAAGTTAGTAATTCCCAGGGAATTTCGGGCTCGCCTCCCATTTGAACCGGATGATATTAAGGATTGGGAAGATGTACCTAAAATCGATGTCCCGGTGGCTAAGGTAGCTAGAAAGACTGCTATCCCATTTGAGGACTCATCTGGGTTGAAAGACCCAATGGACAGAAAGGCAGG
>NW_027444257.1:0-26224 GCF_048569485.1 Anomaloglossus baeobatrachus
AACACGTTGTCACCTGGCGACCGGAGTACAAATTGACGGAGCGGACTCCGTTGGTGACTTAACAGCCGTGTGCGGCAATGATGCAAACCTGGCTGCGGGCCATCCTCAGGGCAATGTGACACACGTGCCTTTTATGGCTCACGTGTTGATCCGAATTCTCCAGCAATTTTTAAAACACCATCACGGCCTACATGGCCTTGTGCAGCGGGCACGCTCGCTATGTGCTCACTTCCATCGTGCGCACACAGCAGCTCAACAACTTTCATCACTCCGGAAGTCTTAGGGTCTGGCAGTTAAACGCCGGAAATGCGATGTTCCGACACGCAGGAATTGGAATCTGCACATGTTGCAGCGTGTGTGGCAGCACCGCAGAGCCCTGCTGAAATACGGTAAGACATATAGCCTGGGATAAGTTGATCCAGAGGTGGTGCAGATCACGCTGCTGGAGTGGTGTCAGATCAAGGACCTATGCACCCTGCTACACAGTTTTGAAATGTCGACGAAGATGTTTAGCACTGGCAATGTCATTCTCAGCGTGACAATTCTGGTCATCTACATGATGGAGCACACTGTAATTATTATTCGGAGTCAGGTGTTGGGACAAGAGGAAGGGGAGGAAGTACAGGAGGAGTCATATGCGGAAGGGATAACAAGATCTACGAGGTCCAGATGGTCAGCGGCACCTATGCGGCAGTCATGGTGAGGGAGAGGGATTAACAAGGGCGCATAGTATCAGCAAAAAGTGTTGATGAAAGTGCAGGAGCCCATGAAGAAATGGAGGACGAACTGGCGATGGGCATGGAAGACTCAGCAGATGAGTGAGAGCTTGCTCACATTTCGGTTGTGCGAGGTTGTGGGTAGAGGGCAGAGGAAGGATGCACGATTCTCACCTCTCTGCCACCAACACACCAAGGACTTGGTCCTCCTGGATGCACAAGACACATGAGCGCCTTCTTGCTGCACTACCTACATGACCCTCGGATTGTATGAATTTGAAGTAATCCTGAATACTGGGTTGCCACACTGTTAGATCCCCGGTACAAGACAAAATTTGGCGAACTAATTCCTGCCATAGAAATAGACGCACGTATACAGGAGTATCTGCAGAATGTGGTACGCAATCTTAGATCTACTTTTCCACTAAACACCAGTGCTGCACAGAGTGAATCTCAACACTTTGTCATGGATAGGAGGAAATGGTCTTTTACTTGTCCACATCGGAGGGACCGAGGGATGGCTGCTGTGCTGAGATGGCGTTGAGTACGGTGTCCCTGCACAGTTGCACTTTTGGTCATATCCCAAAATGAGTTGAAAAAGGACAGATGCTGTTGGAAAGGGGAACAGGTGTGTTGGAAAGGGGAAAAAAATTTTGGTCCGTGGATTTGGTGGTTAAACAACTGTAACATTTGCTGAAGAAACAACATCTGTTACAGTGGGACTGGCAGATTTGGATAAAGTGGTATATAATCTGTGACCGCTATATAACAAAAATTAATAAGAAAAGAAAGAGAAAGGTATATATCACCTTCAGCAGTCAGTGTCCACCGTGCTCCCAGTTGGAAAAGGAGAGGTTGGCAACTTGAAGGTTTGGTGGAGGATACAGAGCTGTGTGGCTATGAAACTAATAGTAGCCTGAACCGAGTTAGACGCCATTCGGATCTGGAGACTGTGAGCCCTGTTAGCGTCACAGGGTCCACATGCCCACCCAGCCCAGGAACTCCCTGTTAACAACACAGGGGCCATTGAGTACGCTGACCGTGTGCGTAGGGGCCACACCTGTGGACAGCAGGCGCATCAGCAGCAGCAGGCCTGTTAATGCCACTGGGCTGCACAAGCAGGACTGTTAGGACAGGAGCTGGTCTTAACCTGGCCTGCATCCACCACCCTATCCCTGCCTACCTCTGGCCTAAAGCCGCAATGGGTTCAACACATGGAGGTGTGCTCTTTCGGAGCATAATAGAAGACTGCGCACCTCCTTGTTGGCTCCAGCCCCTTTTATAACCTGGGTCCGCCCCAAACCAGGGTGAACCACAATGCACCTCCTGGAGACAAAAGCAGAGTGACACGTCATGAGTGGCATAACTAGCGTCCTATTTGGAAACGCAACTTCAATGATGACCTCATGGCTGCCATGACCCAAACACCTCACCAGTCATCGTCTGACCATCAATAATGCGGTGACAAGTCATAGGTGTGGGCCTCTGCAAGCCATTTGGGAGGACACCTGATGCCCTGTGGTCTATATGGGACCCCCACATCAGGGCCAGGGCCAAAGAGTTCATTACCGGACCTAGTCTCTGATGCAGGAAGTGCCTGAGCATGCTCAGTAGCATGAAATACAGTCTCTGAAAAAAGACTATCAGCTTTAGCATGGTGTCTAGGCACAAAACAGGACTTAGACCCGGCACAGAATGCAAGCACCTGTGCAAAGAGGCTTTTCACACTTAGTGTGGGAGCATGCGCTGTATCCCGAAATGAAGACTTAGCGTCAGGAATGGCACAGTCAGGCTGAGCATACTCACTAGGCGAAACACTGTAATTATGCTGCAGCTGGGGTACATCGGCACACGCATGCGCACTAGCTGCCTCTCCACACTTAGACGTGGAGGGGAAATTTGTCTTGGAGATGCTGTCTATGAACAGAAGGAAAAGCTAAAGGAAGCCTGACTTTCTATCCCTCCGAATTATGAAATGCAGCAATGAATTCCATGAGTTTGCTATAACATTAGCGTAGCTAAATGTGCATGAGGGTGTGATGTAGAGGTGCTAGAAATAGCTTGTCACCAGTGGGGCACTAATGGAATACAACAGCCAGTTCTATGATGCCACAAAATGGCAGTATTTTGTGCTATCATTATAGCTTATTAAAAACAGAGCACGAGGTTGTCATGCAGAGGTGCTGCACATAGATTTGCAGTAGTGTGAATAGACAAAAGTACAATAGCCACGTTTAGGATACAACTAGGTACACTGAGTGTTTGCTAGTATAATGGCTGAGTTTAAAAAAGTTTGAGTGTGCAATGCAGGCAGATGTCCTGCAAATATCGTTCCAATACTGTGAATTGACAAAAGTACAATAGCCACGTTTAGGATACAACTAGGTACAGTGAGTGTTTGCTAGTATAATGGCTGAGTTTAAAAAAGTTTGAGTGTGCAATGCAGGCAGACGTGCTGCAAATAACGTTCCAATACTGTGAATAGACAAAAGTACAATAGCCACGTTTAGGATACAACTAGGTACACTGAGTGTTTGCTACTATAAATGGCTGAGTTTAAAAAAGTTTGAGTGTGCAATGCAGGCAGACGTGCTGCAAATAACGTTCCAATACTGTGAATTGACAAAAGTACAATAGCCACGTTTAGGATACAACTAGGTACAGTGAGTGTTTGCTAGTATAATGGCTGAGTTTAAAAAAGTTTGAGTGTGCAATGCAGGCAGACGTGCTGCAAATAACGTTCCAATACTGTGAATTGACAAAAGTACAATAGCCACGTTTAGGATACAACTAGGTACAGTGAGTGTTTGCTAGTATAATGGCTGAGTTTAAAAAAGTTTGAGTGTGCAATGCAGGCAGACGTGCTGCAAATAACGTTCCAATACTGTGAATTGACAAAAGTACAATAGCCACGTTTAGGATACAACTAGGTACAGTGAGTGTTTGCTAGTATAATGGCTGAGTTTAAAAAAGTTAGAGTGTGCAATGCAGGCAGACGTGCTGCAAATATCGTTCCAATACTGTGAATAGACAAAAGTAAAATAGCCACGTTTAGGATACAACTAGGTACACTGAGTGTTTGCTAGTATAATGGCTGAGTTTAAAAAAGTTAGAGTGTGCAATGCAGGCAGACGTGCTGCAAATAACGTTCCAATACTGTGAATAGACAAAAGTACAATAGCCACGTTTAGGATACAACTAGGTACACTGAGTGTTTGCTACTATAAATGGCTGAGTTTAAAAAAGTTTGAGTGTGCAATGCAGGCAGACGTGCTGCAAATAACGTTCCAATACTGTGAATTGACAAAAGTACAATAGCCACGTTTAGGATACAACTAGGTACACTGAGTGTTTGCTACTATAAATGGCTGAGTTTAAAAAAGTTTGAGTGTGCAATGCAGGCAGACGTGCTGCAAATAACGTTCCAATACTGTGAATTGACAAAAGTACAATAGCCACGTTTAGGATACAACTAGGTACACTGAGTGTTTGCTAGTATAATGGCTGAGTTTAAAAAAGTTAGAGTGTGCAATGCAGGCAGACGTGCTGCAAATATCGTTCCAATACTGTGAATAGACAAAAGTACAATAGCCACGTTTAGGATACAACTAGGTACACTGAGTGTTTGCTACTATAAATGGCTGAGTTTAAAAAAGTTTGAGTGTGCAATGCAGGCAGACGTGCTGCAAATAACGTTCCAATACTGTGAATTGACAAAAGTACAATAGCCACGTTTAGGATACAACTAGGTACACTGAGTGTTTGCTACTATAAATGGCTGAGTTTAAAAAAGTTAGAGTGTGCAATGCAGGCAGACGTGCTGCAAATATCGTTCCAATACTGTGAATAGACAAAAGTACAATAGCCACGTTTAGGATACAACTAGGTACACTGAGTGTTTGCTAGTATAATGGCTTAGTAACAATGAGTTGTAGTGTGCAATGCAGGCAGACGTGCTCTGCAAATGTCTTTGCACTAGTGGGACTATAGCAAAGTCCAATAGCCACGTTTAGGATGCCACTAGGTACACTGAGTGTTTGCTAGTAAAATTGCTTAGTTTAAAAAAGTTTGAGTGTGCAATGCAGGCAGATGTCCTGCAAATATCGTTCCAATACTGTGAATTGACAAAAGTACAATAGCCACGTTTAGGATACAACTAGGTACAGTGAGTGTTTGCTAGTATAATGGCTGAGTTTAAAAAAGTTTGAGTGTGCAATGCAGGCAGACGTGCTGCAAATAACGTTCCAATACTGTGAATAGACAAAAGTACAATAGCCACGTTTAGGATACAACTAGGTACACTGAGTGTTTGCTACTATAAATGGCTGAGTTTAAAAAAGTTTGAGTGTGCAATGCAGGCAGACGTGCTGCAAATAACGTTCCAATACTGTGAATTGACAAAAGTACAATAGCCACGTTTAGGATACAACTAGGTACAGTGAGTGTTTGCTAGTATAATGGCTGAGTTTAAAAAAGTTTGAGTGTGCAATGCAGGCAGACGTGCTGCAAATAACGTTCCAATACTGTGAATTGACAAAAGTACAATAGCCACGTTTAGGATACAACTAGGTACAGTGAGTGTTTGCTAGTATAATGGCTGAGTTTAAAAAAGTTTGAGTGTGCAATGCAGGCAGACGTGCTGCAAATAACGTTCCAATACTGTGAATTGACAAAAGTACAATAGCCACGTTTAGGATACAACTAGGTACAGTGAGTGTTTGCTAGTATAATGGCTGAGTTTAAAAAAGTTAGAGTGTGCAATGCAGGCAGACGTGCTGCAAATATCGTTCCAATACTGTGAATAGACAAAAGTAAAATAGCCACGTTTAGGATACAACTAGGTACACTGAGTGTTTGCTAGTATAATGGCTGAGTTTAAAAAAGTTAGAGTGTGCAATGCAGGCAGACGTGCTGCAAATAACGTTCCAATACTGTGAATAGACAAAAGTACAATAGCCACGTTTAGGATACAACTAGGTACACTGAGTGTTTGCTACTATAAATGGCTGAGTTTAAAAAAGTTTGAGTGTGCAATGCAGGCAGACGTGCTGCAAATAACGTTCCAATACTGTGAATTGACAAAAGTACAATAGCCACGTTTAGGATACAACTAGGTACACTGAGTGTTTGCTACTATAAATGGCTGAGTTTAAAAAAGTTTGAGTGTGCAATGCAGGCAGACGTGCTGCAAATAACGTTCCAATACTGTGAATTGACAAAAGTACAATAGCCACGTTTAGGATACAACTAGGTACACTGAGTGTTTGCTAGTATAATGGCTGAGTTTAAAAAAGTTAGAGTGTGCAATGCAGGCAGACGTGCTGCAAATATCGTTCCAATACTGTGAATAGACAAAAGTACAATAGCCACGTTTAGGATACAACTAGGTACACTGAGTGTTTGCTACTATAAATGGCTGAGTTTAAAAAAGTTTGAGTGTGCAATGCAGGCAGACGTGCTGCAAATAACGTTCCAATACTGTGAATTGACAAAAGTACAATAGCCACGTTTAGGATACAACTAGGTACACTGAGTGTTTGCTACTATAAATGGCTGAGTTTAAAAAAGTTAGAGTGTGCAATGCAGGCAGACGTGCTGCAAATATCGTTCCAATACTGTGAATAGACAAAAGTACAATAGCCACGTTTAGGATACAACTAGGTACACTGAGTGTTTGCTAGTATAATGGCTTAGTAACAATGAGTTGTAGTGTGCAATGCAGGCAGACGTGCTCTGCAAATGTCTTTGCACTAGTGGGACTATAGCAAAGTCCAATAGCCACGTTTAGGATGCCACTAGGTACACTGAGTGTTTGCTAGTAAAATTGCTTAGTTTAAAAAAGTTGGAGTGTGCAATGCAGGCAGATGTGCTCTGCTAATATCTTTGCACTAGTGGGACTATAGCAAAGTCCAATAGCCACGTATAGGATGCCACTAGGTACACTGAGTGTTTGCTAGTATAATGGCTTAGTTAAAATGAGTTTGAGTGTGCAATGCAGGCAGACGCGCTATGCAAATGTCTTTGCACTAGTGGGACTATAGCAAAGTCCAATAGCCACGTATAGGATGCCACTAGGTACACTGAGTGTTTGCTAGTATAATGGCTTGGTTTTAATGAGTTGGAGTGTGCAATGCAGGCAGACGCGCTCTGCAAATGTCTTTGCACTAGTGGGACTATAGCAAAGTCCAATAGCCACGTATAGGATGCCACTAGGTACACTGAGTGTTTGCTAGTATAATGGCTTGGTTAGAATGAGTTGTAGTGTGCAATGCAGGCAGATGTGCTCTGCTAATGTCTTTGCACTAGTGGGACTATAGCAAAGTCCAATAGCCACGTATAGGATGCCACTAGGTACACTGAGTGTTTGCTAGTATAATGGCTTAGTTAAAATGAGTTTGAGTGTGCAATGCAGGCAGACGCGCTATGCAAATGTCTTTGCACTAGTGGGACTATAGCAAAGTCCAATAGCCACGTATAGGATGCCACTAGGTACACTGAGTGTTTGCTAGTATAATGGCTTGGTTAGAATGAGTTGTAGTGTGCAATGCAGGCAGATGTGCTCTGCTAATGTCTTTGCACTAGTGGGACTATAGCAAAGTCCAATAGCCACGTATAGGATGCCACTAGGTACACTGAGTGTTTGCTAGTATAATGGCTTAGTTAAAATGAGTTTGAGTGTGCAATGCCGGCAGACGCGCTATGCAAATGTCTTTGCACTAGTGGGACTATAGCAAAGTCCAATAGCCACGTATAGGATGCCACTAGGTACACTGAGTGTTTGCTAGTATAATGGCTTGGTTTTAATGAGTTGGAGTGTGCAATGCAGGCAGACGCGCTCTGCAAATGTCTTTGCACTAGTGGGACTATAGCAAAGTCCAATAGCCACGTATAGGATGCCACTAGGTACACTGAGTGTTTGCTAGTATAATGGCTTGGTTTTAATGAGTTGGAGTGTGCAATGCAGGCAGACGCGCTCTGCAAATGTCTTTGCACTAGTGGGACTATAGCAAAGTCCAATAGCCACGTATAGGATGCCACTAGGTACACTGAGTGTTTGCTAGTATAATGGCTTGGTTAGAATGAGTTGTAGTGTGCAATGCAGGCAGACGCGCTCTGCAAATGTCTTTGCACTAGTGGGACTATAGCAAAGTCCAATAGCCACGTATAGGATGCCACTAGGTACACTGAGTGTTTGCTAGTATAATGGCTTGGTTAGAATGAGTTGTAGTGTGCAATGCAGGCAGACGCGCTCTGCAAATGTCTTTGCACTAGTGGGACTATAGCAAAGTCCAATAGCCACGTATAGGATGCCACTAGGTACACTGAGTGTTTGCTAGTATAATGGCTTAGTTATCAGTTGGAGTGTGCAGAGGACAAGAGGGTACAGTGGCAGGATTGTGGTGCTCTGGGTAGAGGAATGGAAGCCTGCCTTTCTATTCCCTCCTAATGGTGAAATGCAGGTAGGAAATCCCTGACCTGGGCTACACAGACGCTGTTGCTGTTTGCAGGACCTGTCACCTATGGCTCTCTGACCCTGCCGGTTGGAGCCCTTAAAAGGACTGCTATAAAGTGCTCTCCCTAAGCTGTCTAACGCTGTGTATGCAGCGCATACAGCTGTATCGGCTATAGGACTCAGGAAGACGGAGCTGCGACAGTGATGTCTGACACCAAAGACGCAGAAGGCAGATAATGGCGTCCGTGAAGAAAATGTCCGGTTTTATAATGCAGGGACATGTGACATGCAGATCCTATCACACATGCCGTTGCTTCTCTGGCTCAAAGTCCACTTAGCTGTGTGTGTGTCTGGGATTGGCTGACATGCTGGCCCGCCCCACAAGACGCGCGCGCTTAGGGAAGGAAGACAAGAAAAAAAAAAAAAAAAAATGGCGATCGCCATTATAGAAACAGCAGTGATCTGAAGGCGCTGTTCACGCACACTATACACTGAAATGTGATAATAGTTTGATTCACAGAGTGACTTACACTATTACAGCAGAAACCAAGCTATGATTTAGCTGTTTTTTGGCTGCTAGAACCGTTCTCGAACGTTTCTAGAACTACCGAGCTTTTGCAAAAAGCTCGAGTTCTAGTTCGATCTAGAACATGCCCCAAAATCACTCGAGCCGCGAACTGGAGAACCACGAACCACGAACCGCGCTCAACTCTAGTCGTCTCGTCTCCCTCGATGTTGGGGTCCAAAGGGGGTGAAACAGTAAGGACAGAATACATAGGTAACCATGGTACAAATAACGTGGAATGTTAAAGGTCTGAGATCACTCAACAAACGAGCAATGATATTAAGACACTTGAAAAGACTAAAAACAGATATTGCTTTATTACAGGAAACCTACTTGAGGAGGGAGGATTTTTTTTTCGCATGAAGAAATACTGGGTGGGCATCGTCTTTGGAGCAGCGGCACAAGGTAGGAAGGCGGGGACCATAATTTTAATAAATAAACAGCTCAGCCATGAAGTAGTAGCACACGAAGAAGACTTTCAGGGAAGGTGGCAGCACTTAATCACTAGTCCAGCTGGCACACTCAGTATATACAGTGTTTGTTTTTTTCAAACTCACAACAGACCACATTCCATGACGGCATAAAGGCCACCATATTAACAGATGGGGAGTCCAAGATCATAGTAGGAGGAGATTTCAACACAGTCCCAGACTCAGCTGAAGACAGAAGGAGGGGAGGGGGGGGGGCAGGTGTCGTGGACAGGTGCTCAGACAATAGGGATGTAACACTGGAAGACGTAGGACAGAAAGACATTTAGAGACTAACTCATCCGCACGATAGAGGTTATACACACTTCTCCCACCCACATGATAGTTGATCGCACATTGACCAGATTTGGATATCTCTAGACCTTGTGAATGGAGTACAAAATTGAATGATAGAGAATATGATTATTTCTGATCATAGTCCAGTGAGGTTGGGCATTAGAGAGAAATTCAAGAGAGGAACAGATATTATATGGCGATTTCCATCGTTCCTCCTTAGACAAGATAATTTCCATAAGACTGGTGGGGAGAATTCACAGAGGATAACAAGGAACACAGAGAGACCCCAATGTTGTACTGGGAAACGGCAAAAGCGGTATTGAGGGGGTCGTCTGGTGGTGTATGTGGTTATGATCAAACGGAAGACCAATGAGAACTATAACTCCCATAGTGAGGCAGTGCAGATAGTATATACAAAGTATTTGGCAGACAGGTCCACCATGGCAAAAGATAGACGGTTGGAGGCAAAAAGGGGTTTTGATGAATGGGCCAAGAAAAAGGAACAATTATTTTGGTCGCACAAGGAAGCTGACCTACATAGATTCGGTAACAGGGCGAGGAGGATGTTGGCAAATCTGGCAAGGGGTAGTTGAAAAATGACGGTGATCTCTAAACTGAAAACAAAGGGGGAGATGTGACCACATATGGGCCAGGTAATAATGACAGGACTGATGTGACAGAATGGTAAAGACAAGCCCAAATGCCCAGCTTAACGGAGGAAGATCAGGGAGCCTTAAACGCAGACATTACAGTGGAGGAGGTGGTAAGAATAATCGGGGAGCTTAGCACTAATAAGGCATCGGGACCCAACGGCTTTAACAGCGAATTTTATAAGGCACTGAAGGATATGATCTCACCGGATCTAACCTCAGTCTTCAATGCAATCCTGGGAGGAGCAGAAATCCCCAAACATGCCAACATAGCGTACATCAAATTACTTCCTAAGGGGACCAAAGACCTCAACGCTCCTTCAGTTACAGACCTATATCGCTCATTAATCAAGATTTTAAAATATTGCCCAAAATCATTGGCTAATAGACTGGCCATGAGTTTACCCAAGATAATTACAGATCAACAGGTAGGGTTTATTAAAGGGAGAAATGCTGTTCCCAACATCCGGAAGACAATTCTTGTGGTAGAGGTGGTCAGATTGGGGCGCACTGAGGGAGGGGCAAGACCTGCACTAGTTGCAATCGACGCCGAAAAGGCGTTCGATAACGTAAATTGGAGTTGGCTGGACAAGGTGATGGAGGCCACAGGGATTGTGGGTAAAAAGAGACTTTATATCAGAAGTCTATACACCAACTCAGGAGCTTGGATACATACCCCGGGCTTTCTCTCGGACGTGTTTCCTTTGATGAAGGGGACAAGACAGGGTTGTCCGTTATCTCCCTTGCTATTCAATCTGGCAATCGAACCACTATCAAGAATACTACAGGGACATAATAGTTTTAAAGGGATTAAGATAGGGGGATCAGAAATAAAGACAGCGCTTTTTGCTGATGACATTATACTGTATATGGGGGACCCTAGCACGGATTTGCCACAGACTCTTGCCTTAATTGAAAAATTTGGATGATTTTCAGGCTTCAAGTTAAACAAAAAGAAATGTGAGATCCTGTTCTTAAAGGGGTATCATAGGTCAACAGGGAGAAACTCAAGTGATGGTTGTCTATGTGGGATACCTATAGCACAAACATCAATCAAATACTTGGGAGTACATATAGGAAGAACGGTGGAAACAATATACAAATTGAACTATGGTTCGCTAATCAGGAAAATTATAGCTCAATTAAAGGGATGGAAAGGCCTAGCTTTACCATTATTGGCAATGTGCCATCTGATAAAAATGATGAGTTTTCCTAGGCTGCTGTACCCCTTTCAGACGATCCCATTGCTGCTAAAACTAAATGATGTTAATACACTCAACTCAGCCTATGCAGATTTTGTGTGGAGGGGAAGGAAACCCAGAATAAAACTGCGTACGCTGATGAAGTCAGTGGAGGAGGTGGGACTTAGTTTCACAGACGTTCGGGGGTACAACCTTATGTGTCTCGGGGCGTGGCCTGGACGGCAATGTGAAGAGACGTGTTTGTGGAGCTCTCCTGCAAACTCCCTTGATAAATCCCTGAATACCGCTGTTATCACTGCCTCAGCCGGCTGTCAGGAAGATAAGGTGGTGAGGACTTATCTGGAGTGAGTCTGGTGGATGCAGAGAGGTGCCATGGTCCGTCACAGGCAAAAAGATAATGGAGGCGGGAAAGTCCCCAGCTCTCAGAATGGTGCCATGATAAGGCAGGAAGCTGAGAAAGTGAATGCAGCCTGTCAGGAGAGGATGCAGGTCGCGGCAAGGCTGGAGAAATTTGCCCGGACTTCAGAGAAATCACATCAGCATACAGATAACAGAGGTGAGGAGGGAGAAGACAATGCCAGCTCTGATGAGATGGGGGATGGTGAACAGCAGCAAGATAAGACAGGAGAAGTAGAGGAAGCACATAGTGCAGACCAGGCTCCAGAAAACCCCACTTTAAAGGACATTTTTGCAGTGGTGTCTTTTTGTAAAGAGGCTCTGACTTCCCTGACGAAGCAAGTTAAGGGATTACAGGCAGAGGTTGCTGACATTAAGAAAGACCTCAAGAAAGCAGACCTGAGAACAACGGCTGTAGAGGAGAGAGTGGGGATAACAGAGGATCATATTACAAAACTACAAAAGTCTGAAAAAACATTTGCACAGCAGATAGCTGAAATCATGGCAAAAAATGATGATTTAGAGAACCGCTCTAGAAGAAATAACATCCGAATTGTCGGCATCCCTGAGAAAGCGGAAGGAAGAAACCCCACTGAATATGTAGAAGACTGGCTCAGGGGGAAAATGGGTGCTAATGTCTTATCCAAGCTCTATGCTGTGGAACGTGCACACAGAGTCCCGATGCAGCCACAACCAGCAGGCAGGGGCCCTCGCACTATGCTAGCCAAGCTCCTCAACTACAGAGACAGGGACACTATACTGCGAAAGGCAAGAGACATGGAGGATCTTATGATTGACGGCCAGAGAATTTCCATATACCCGGACTACTCCATTTTCTGTTCAAAAGCTACGTATGACTTTTACAGGAGTAAAGAGGCGCCTGCGAGAGATGGGGGTGCAATACTCAATGATGTTCCCGGCAAAGCTAAGAGTGACGGCGTTGGAGCGGGTGCACTTTTTTACAACTCCAGAGGAAGCCATGCAGTGGTTGGACGCAAACGAAAAGCGGATCCGTTTGAAGGAATGAGCTGACTGTCTGAATCTGCAGTGTGTTGGAGAAGGCCGGCTGAGGCTCTACAACATTCTTAGGAGCTTACAGGGGACCCTTCTTGTTTTTTCTTTTTTTTTCTCCTTCCCTTTGGGATTGAGGTAGTATGCAGGGGGAATGCGAAGGGTTTGATGTGAGCTTCGCAGGACATGGGGACTGCCTAATTTGGCGCGGTGGTGGTATTTACAATTTGAGATTCCAGTTTAATTACTGTTCGCCATTTTACTGTTATATTGGTTGAGTGGAATATGATTATACATAGAAAGGGGGGGAGTGGAGAATTGTTGGAAAAGGAACGAGGTTTAAAATGTGTCTAAGAGGGGAAGGCGAGGGAGGTAGGGGGGAATTTAGTAGGGATTATGGACCAGGTTTGGAAAACCCGATGCTTCACGGGAGTACTCAAAAACATGAAGTGGTGGGGAGTAGGAGGGGAGGGGAGCAGGGGGGGAGGGGGGAAAGGGGTAGGGTAGAGGCAGCATTGGGAGATACTACAAGGTTTGATGGTTTTACTGGGTGGGATAATGGGGGATAGAATTAAGGTGTTGAGTTGGAATATTAGAGGGTTATCAGATAGGTCTAGGAGAGCGGCAATAATTAAATATGTTCAAGACCAGAACCCGTCAGTAATATGTCTACTAGAAACGCATCTAACAAAGGAGACAACACATGTTTTAAATAGGAGATGGGTGCAGAAGGCCTATCACTCTACCTTTTCCAACTATGCAAGGGGTGTATCACTGCTGATCCATAACTCTGTGCAATATGAAGAGATAGAAGTGTATGTGGATAAAGAGGGACAGTGTGTGGCCGTCAAGTGTAAGATATTTGGCAGACTCATGTGTATAGCTGCAATATATATACCACCTCCATATAAGTGCACCAAACTAAGGGAGATAAGGGAGTTCTCTGAGAAGGGGGGAGTAATCCCTTTTTTACTGGTGGGGGACTTCAATAATGTGATAGACCTGTACTGGGATAGGAGTAGTAGACCTCCAGGTATTCAGGATAGTTGTATGACTTCGTTTGGCACTCTTATTGGGGAACTTGGAATGGTGGATGCCTGGCGAGTGAGGAATGGGAGGGTATCCTGCTTCTCTTGTTATTCGGCTTCGCATAACACTCTGTCCCGCATTGACATGGCTCTAGCTAGTGATCTGATGGATGCAGTGATAAGTGACGTGCAGTATCTGACAAGAGTGATTTCAGATCATAGCCCAATTCTAGTGTCCATACGACGGGGGACCCTGACAGGGGGAAGGAGGGGAGAGTGGAAGCTTCATCCAACATGGATCCGTCATATTAATATGGGGAATATAGAACGGGATCTTGGGGATTTCTTTATCCACAACGAGGGTAGCACTGGTCCGCTGGTGGTATGGGATGCGATGAAGGCATACCTCAGGGGGCTCCTGTTCAGGGATATCTGTAAACGTAAAACACAGACGAGGCAGGATGAGAAAGATAGGCTGGAGGCCTTAGATAAGGCAGAGCTGGAAGCAATCCGGAGTACTACTACGGACGCGAAGCAAAATCTTAGGCAGGCGCATGAACAGGTTAATAAGATGCTTTTGGAGAAGGCGGCAAGGAAGCAGGCATTCCAAAAATTGCATTTTTATGAGGAGGGGGAAAAAGTTGGTCATCTATTATCGGTCATAGCTGCAGCTCAAAGGAGTAGTTCATTTGTGCATGGTATGGACACGGTGGAGGGGACACAGGTCACTGAGGTTGAGGCGATCCTTGAGGTCTTTAAAGATTTCTATCGCACGCTATATTCTTCTAGCGGAGAGATGAGGGTGGAAGAGGTGGACTCATTTCTTGAGCGAGGTGAGCTTCCGGTGTTGTCTGTGGCGGATAGAGATAAACTGGAGTCACCTATTACTATTGATGAACTGGAGGGCGCTCTGCATGGCATGAGCAATGACAAGGCACCGGGAGCAGACGGGCTACCAGTTGAAATTTATAAACAGTTAGAAGAAATCCTATTACCCAAACTATTGAAAGTCTTTGAGGTGGCGGAGGGGGAAGGTGTATTGCCTGAATCTATGAGAGAAGCAATAATAGTAGTAATTCCTAAGGAGGATAAAAATCCGAGGCTTCCAGACTCATATAGACCCATCTCGTTATTAACAGTGAAGCTTCTGGCTAAGGTGTTGTCAAACCGGCTGACTGGAGTTATATCTAACCTAATCCATATGGACCAATCAGGGTTCATGGCCAATAGGTCGACAGCTGCTAATATCAGGAGATTGTACCTTAATCTACAGTTGCCGCCTGACAACCCTGGCCGGAGGGTGATTGCTTCGTTAGATGCCCAGAAAGCGTTCGATAGTGTTGAGTGGGGGTATCTGTGGAAAGTGTTGCAGCATATGGGTTTTGGCCCACGGTTTGTAAAGTGGGTGCAGCTGTTGTATAATAGGCCTACTGCTAAAGTTAGAGTTAACGGTATGACCTCCTCAGCGTTTGAGTTGCACCGGGGAACGAGGCAGGGCTGCCCACTATCGCCGCTCCTATTTGCTATTGCAATAGAGCCTCTGGCGGCGGCCATTAGGAAAACAAAGGAGATCCATGGATTTAAGTATGGGCATTTAGAGGAGAAAATAGCTCTTTATGCTGACGATTTATTACTTTTCTTGGGGGATCCATCAGCCTCATTGGATCATGCCATGCAGATAATAGAGAAATTTGGAGAAGTTTCGGGACTGACCATTAATTGGTCTAAATCGAGCCTCTTTAAGGTGGATGGGGAAGTAGCCTGGACAAATGAGGATACTGGGGCTAACAAATTGAAGAATGTGGACGAATTTAAATATCTAGGTATCCAGATATCTCTGCCAGTAGAAAACTACATACAGGTGAACTTATGGCCGCTCCTTAAAAAATTGAGAACCAAGGTGGATGCCTGGAACAAGCTACATTTGTCAGTTGTTGGAAGGGTTAATTTACTAAAGATGGTAGTAATGCCTAAACTCCTATACATACTGCACAATGCTCCTGTTTGTATTTCAAGGAAAAGATTTAAAGGGATAAACTCGCTGTTTAGGGACCTGGTGTGGGGTAAAAAGCAGCCTAGGGTGCGATTAGAGACTTTACAAAGGCCGAAGGATGAGGGGGGTCTAGCAATCCCAAATCCGGAATTGTATTATATAGCGGCGCAATGTCAACACCTCAGGGGTTGGTCTGATCGAGAGAAAGATGGGGGCATTAAAGAAGTACTGGAATACATAGTGGGTAGAAGTCCATTGGTAATGGGAC
The DNA here is from genome assembly GCF_048569485.1 of Anomaloglossus baeobatrachus. NCBI lineage: Eukaryota > Metazoa > Chordata > Amphibia > Anura > Aromobatidae > Anomaloglossus > Anomaloglossus baeobatrachus. The sequence continues at coordinate 16,047 of NW_027444257.1, forward strand.
TAGAGGATGGTGCGGTGGGGCTCCTGGGTAGAACATCTCCTACAATGGCACTTATAAATAAGACCTGGGATAGGCTGAAAAGGGTGAGAGGGGTGACCCGGTTAACTAAGTTTACACCTATCTGGGATAACAGTAATCTCCCGGAGATTCGGAAAATGGGGAATATTGAGGAGTGGAGACGCAAGGGTGTGATATACATGCATCAGATATTGGACGGAGGAATTGTGAAATCGTTCCCGCAGTTACAGAGCGAGTTTCAGTTACCGGCGTCCGGCTGGCTCCACTACAGACAATTAAAACATGCGATTGCAGCCCAAGCGGCTAAACAAAGTGTGGCCATACAGACAGACCTGGTACTGGAGTATGTGTGTAAGGGCGGAGGAAGCACTAAAGGGATCATTTCTGGCACGTATAAAGATATACTACATACCTTTCTGTTAGAATACCCAATTAAAACTAAATCTAAATGGGAGGAGGAAGTTGGGCCGATAACGGAGGAGGTGTGGGAGAGTATCCTGAAGTATGTCCCTAAACTTTCCATGAGCGAACCGGCCAGACTGTCTCACCTATACGTGATTCACCGGGTATATAGGTCTCCCTTACTGATGTTTAAAATGGGGTTGAAAAGGAATTCGGAGTGTCCAAGGTGTCAGGGATCTGACGCAGGTATTTTTCACATGATGTGGTCTTGTCCGAGACTGGTCTCCTTTTGGACTAAGGTTATCCACAAGACAGGAAGAACATATGGGTGTGTCCTCCCCAGGGAACCAGTGATCTGCCTATTGGGATATGTTGAGGAGCTTGGGGTGGAAAATACTATGAAAATTGTCATTGCTAGGCTGCTGTTTGCGGCAAGAAAGCTAATCGCCAGGTCCTGGATTAAAAAAGACCCCCCGACCAGGGGAGAGTACATTAAAAGGGTGAAATGTATTCTTCAGCTGGAACGGGGAGTGTATGAAAGAAGGGGGAATGTTAAAATGTTTGAGAAGCTCTGGTCTCCTTGGCTGCAATGCGAATAAGACGAGTGATGGACCAGTAAACTGATATGGGACGGGGATAGCCGTCTGAGACCTCTGATGTGTATGTTTTGTTTTATTTGTGTTACTAGTTGTTCCTCCTGCACAACGGGATGGTTGCTATACTACAGTTGAAGGGTTTTATAAGTGTGTACTATATGGGATGTAGTATCGGGGAGAAGTGTTGCTGCCGGGGTGGGGGAGGGGGCGGGAGGGGGAGTTAAAGGGGTAATAGATGTGATAAATTTAATTTGGATGCCGATTTGTTATTCTGTTGTATGTACTCTGTTTTAATAAAAAAGTATCTGATTTAAAAAAAAAAAACCTTATGTGTCTCATGAGACACGTGATTGATTGGCTGAGAGGAACGAGTAGACACTCAGACCATGGTATGTAAAAAAAAAGTATGCATCACCATGGGATCTGACGTCCATTGTTCATTCCCCAATGTCTAGGGTTGAAGGGCATATAATTAAGTCAATTATATTCCGGGATACCATGCTAACCTGGAAATTGGTAAGAAGGAAACTGGGGCTTTCATGGAAAGTGTCTAAGTATCTAAATTCCTTGGGCATTCCCAAACTTTCCTCTGGGGCGAGACTAAGTTATTTATTAGATGGAAAGAAAAGGGCATAAAGAGAATGAAAGATGTTATGAATGTGGAAGATAGACGGTGGATGACAGGACGGGAAGTGCTCGATAGATTTGACCTCAACAGCTCACATATTATCCGGTATGAACAATTGAAGTATGGAGTAATGAGAGATCTTGGCGAGATTGGAAGAGAACTGAACAAGAGTCCGATCGATGAGTTTCTGGAATGTGATGTAGCAAATGTAAATGTCTCTCAAATTTACCGAACATTTAGGGGTGTGCTTATATCTTGGGAGGATAGTCGTACCCTAACAGCGTGGGGGAAACAATTGAAAGGACGAGAAGTGGTAGGCGATATACTGAAAGAATGGGTACAAGTGCAGAAACACGTTACCAATGAGAGATGGAGAGACACTCAATTTAGGATCATACACAGGGCCATTGTAGGTTTTAATATACCAGGAAGGGATTCACTGTGTCCTAAATGTCAAAAACAGAAAACGGATATGATACATGGGTTATGGGAATGCAAGGAAATTCAGAGGTTTTGGAATCAAGTCAGAATATTTGCCCAGTCAACATGGGGAATATCTTGCAAACTAGAGTTAATGGTGTGGATTTTCCACTTCTTTGATGGAGGAGTTGGGGGGGGACCAAACATGCAGGACAAGAAGAATTTTGCAATAATACATGACATAGCCATGATAGCTAAACGGTGCATCTTAAGACACTTGATTCAAAGGGAGGGCCCATCTACAAAGGAGGTTATCGGCTAACTTCACAACCTCCTGAGGTTGGAGACAATAGAAGCGGAACGGGAAGATGACAGCTAGGTTCTTTGGGAGGTGGAGAAAATTTTATTGAAAGCCAATTCACACGGAGAAATAAACCTGATGACACCTTTTATACACTCGGAATGGTACCTTATGAATGAAATCCAAGATAGTTTGGGAAAACTGAGGACTACCTAAGATGGAGCTCTGGGGGGGGGGGGACGAGATGACGAGGAAGTATTAAGACACACTATTACAAATGAAAGCATTTAAGGACGGCACAGGGGTTTAATGTTTTGTATTACATGTATTCTATTTCAACACTCTTGTTTATGTTCAGTATGTATCATCCGAAATTGAAAAACAGTTTGGAATTTCAAGCTGGGGTGTCACCCCTTTATACGTCACATTGTGGAAGATGAATGTCCTTCTTATGTAAGCATACCTATTTTGTTATGTGTTTACAAAATTGAAAAACTAATAAAAAATGTTTGGAAAAAAATACCACCCCACAAAATATTCAATACGGCTTTCAGGATGTTTAACTCTCCGGGTGCTTCATAAAAAATAATGCAAAATGGAATTATTGGAATGAAAAACTGTGGGACTATCATAATGTTTGGGAAGGCTGTGGGTGCCCTATAGTGGTGTGGGGGCCATCAAATAGTGTGTGGGTGTCTGCAATCACTCTCTATAGGGAGTACTGTGGGGACCACCATCAACAGGGCCACTACATCGTGTGTTAGGACCCTGTGGTGGCAGCCATCATACTGTGTGGGGGGGGGCTGTGGTGGTTATGTCAATATTTTCTGAGATCCGTACCATTTTCATTTGTCAGGTTATTAGAGCTGTGCGGGCGCTTATTTTTTGTATATACTATCTGCACTGCCTCTAAACTACGGTATCTAATCCAAGCACATGTGATACTGTTTTCTGAATTTATATGTTGGGAAGGGATTGAAACATAACATATATGATGTACTGACATATTTGCTGGCTCCGTCTTTGATGCAGTCTCAGTCAGCTGAGCCCGCATGTTTGCTGGCAAATGATGGTTTTGTTATTAAGCCATCCTCATGCCGCTAACAGCCGCGAGTGGAGAGGCGCTCCGCCTGCAGCATTTAACCTTATTCTAAGCGGAATGTACAGCGCGAGGCCGAGGAGCATGTTTCTAACCAGCCATCGTTCCACCCAATACACAATCACGGTGCGCCGATGGTTTATCATGACAACTGGGGATCTGCTAAAGATATCGTGCCCGTCAAAATTGTACTGCTAAGAAAACCAATCCATGGCTAGCGTTCATCGGAGACCATGACTATTTGTCTATATACAGCAATCCTGTAGTACAAGCAATCGGCTAATGGCGAGTAAATTACCCTAAAGGAACTACTAAATAAATACAAATATCTAGATTTTTTTTTTAAATCATAAAAAAATAGTTTTAGTTGAATTACCCCTCTTTTCCCACATTAAAAATACAGAAAAATAAAATCCACATACGCAAAAGTCTGGTCTATCAAAATATTAAATTGATTATGCTCCCGCAAACAAATGCAATAAGCGATGAAAACATTGTATTTACCCCAAAATGGTAACAATAAAAACAGATCAGCTCAGGACACAAAAAATAATAAAATTACAACATTGTAAAGCGGACTATCCTGGATTACCATGCCATCACCCCAGACTCACATAGGGCACAGTTCCGAGAACTCCCATGCACCATGGGGGGGATCGTTTAGGATGTATGCCCATAAGATGTCCCAGGCATGTCGGAGATGATGGAAGCGGATGATGCTTTCACTGTGGAAGACGTTATAAAGGTATTTCTTATAGAACAATTTCTTTCCAAGTGTCCCTCAGAAATACGGAAATGGGTCAGAGAGCGCACGCTGTGCACATTGGATCGAGCTACAGCCCTGGCTGATGAAGCCCTTACTATCCGACCGCAATGGAGGGGGCTTCTGGACAATAAGCCACATCCTGCTTCTGCCCCCCCGACCCTCTCCAGTTATATCTGCCCCTCCATGCAGCTGCAGACCGATGACAACCACGGCTCACAATTCTGGGCCCCAACAGTTCCGACCACGCCCTGGAGGAATTACAGAGAGGAGATGTTATTGGTGCGGGCAACCTGGGCAACTGCAATCCAGATGTCCCGCAAGGTCTCGGAGGGACCCCCATGCACCTCCACCTCGTCCGGTGCATCTTGTGCAGTCCATCCCGCCTGAGCAAGAAGTACAACCACCTCCACCAGAGTGTACTACTAACCCATGCACCATAGATACCCCTGTTGGAGTGTATGGGCTCCGACATTTGTCACCAGGTACTCCTACTGCCTTCTCCAGATGCACACTGGAAGGAGTATGACGCAGAGGAGATGTTATCGATGTGGGCAGCCTGGGCATTTGCAAAACACTTGCCCTGTTGTCGATTGAGGAATGACCCTGCACCAAATCGACCTGTTCATTCTCTACAGCCAAATACAGTGGGGGAAGAGTTCTCACGCCTTCAAGTTGACTTGCCTAATGACTAAGACACTCGTGGTCGACCACTAAGGGTTTATGGCGTGCGAGTCACAGCCCCGAGCTCTTCTCATCATCAAAGTAAGCACTTAGGGGTACTTTACACGCTGCGACATAGCTGCCGATCAAAGTATTCGGACTGACTGAACTTCATTTCTTAAACTAATGATGGCCACTCGTTTTTCTTTACTTAGCTACTTTTTTGTTGCCATAATACAAAAATTCTAACAGTCTATTCAGTAGGACTATCAGCTGTGTATCCACCAGACTTCTGCACAACACAACTGATGGACCCAACCCCATTTATAAGGCAATAAATCCCACTTATTTAACCTGACAGGGCACACCTGTGAAGTGAGAACCATTTCCGGTGACTACCTCTTGAAGCTCATCAAGAGAATGCCAAGAGTGTGCAAAGCAGTAATCAAAGCAAAAGGTGGCTACTGTGAAGAACCTAGAATATAAGACATTTTCAGTTGTTTCACACTTGTTTGTTAAGTATTTCATTCCACATGTGTTAATTCATAGTTTTGATGGCTTCAATGTGAATCTACAATTTTCAGAGTCATGAAAATAAAGAAAACTTTTTGAATGAGGTGTGTCCAAACTTTTGGTCTGTACTGTATATATATCTAGAATTCTGTATATTTTCTCTATAAGATAAATTGGTATTTATTTCAGTTGTCCAGTCTTGATGATAGTGTTCCTGCATGATATATTTCTAATATTCATATACGTTATCTGGATGTATTATTAATTTCAATGGTACCGATATCAGGCTACCCTATATAGCCACCAATGTTGTGAGGACTGGGACTATGCCAGGAACCCCTGTTGTTCTTGTTATTTTTAATCACATGGTGTGTCGACCTTATTTGAGGAAGCAAATTGTTATTCAGTATCTTCACATGGAAAAGATTACTAAAATGAATCCACCGATGCTGCCATCTATCTGGGAAATCCCCTATAATGCTGCATGCCCACGATCAGTGTTTGTAACATGTTGGATTTAGCATGATTCAGCTGCATCCAAAATGCTGCGTTGTACAGTACAAGCATAGTTGATGAATTTCTAGAAATCTCGTGCCCACTGTGCTTGTTTTTCTGCAGCAAACACTGACCTGCCGTGCATCTTTCCAGACCGCAGCATGAAAATTGTTTGCTGCGGAATCGCATGCTCCTCCGTAGGGAGAACACAAGCGAAAGACCGCAGCGCACCGAACCCTGATTGTGGGTATGTTCTGATAGGCATCTTGTCTTCAGCACCCAGCTTTCCCATGATATCAGAGACGTAAGGGACGTGCGGCAGCCTAAAGGACGCTAATGCGACCGCGAAGGAAGTGCCTTAATTTCAAAGTATATCTTTTTTTGTCTGCCGGAGACGCTGCTGCATTCAATAAGTGACTCATCATCAATACAACGTCTCTGGGCAGACGGGAACGTGGTTATTTTGCTTGTTTAATTATATATCTGTATTTTAGCTAAGTAGATATCCGCGGAATATAATTGTTGACCACTGTTGCGTTGTCATTCTCTGACTGGGTGGCCGCTGCTGTGTTGTCATTCTGTGATTGGGCGACCTTGTCATAAAATAATTGCAACATAGTAGGGCTTCCATCCATTCCATGCCATTGTTTAGGGGTGTGCATCTCTGGATTGTCTTCCGCGTCCCCTTTTGAGTCACTACTGCGTTCTTATTTGTGGATCTACACCATTTACTTTGGAAGGTAGGCATCGTTTGAGGTCTCAAATTAGGATCTTTATCGGGTTTTTGTTATAAGTTTAATAATATATTTTTTATAGGATTATATATATTATATATTTGTAGCTATCAATTATATGCAATCATAACTCTATTCTACTTTGTGGCCATGCTTGTACACTTGCAAACTATCTGTGTACGTAGGCTTTTGCATGGGCAGCCATTTTATGGGCGGGGGGTATTTTCTCGTCTATAGTTCTACATTTTGGGCATGCTTCTATATGTGCAAACGCCCGTACTTGGAGCCTGTCTTTGTCCACATACTAGCATCAGTAGCCATGTAGTTAAAATGTTAGTTACATGTATGCTCACTGTGCGGTTTTCTTAATTTCAGATGTCTTACAATAGTGAAGAGTTTGTTCGTGAAGTCATTGAGTTGTATCGGACTCTGCCCTGCCTTTGGCTTGTAATATCGCCTGACTACTGTAATAGAAATAAAAAAAGGGAAGCGTATGAGAAATTGATTGCCCTATTTAGGCAGCATGATCCCTGTGAGAAGGTGGATGAGAGCATGGTTCGGAAAAAGATCCAGGCCCTCCGTACTGTGTATAAGAAAGAGCTCAACAAGGTTGAGAAGTCGAAGAAGTCTGGTGCTGGCACAGATGATGTTTATGTGCCCTCACTGTGGTATTATGAATTACTGGACTTCACCCGCAACCAGGAGCTACCACGGGCATCAGTGTGTTCATTCAGGCCGACTACGGAACAAGACCCAGAGATCCGGACTGATTTCCCTGATGGAGATGTAAGTACCTTCTGTGCTTCCCGGTGAACAGCATTGAAGCTTCGTATGCACATGTCATTGATTAATTGTGTAGTCTGAAAAAGTGATTGATTAAAAGGTCAGTATAGTACACTCCTTTGCTAGTTTAGCCCCACTCAGTTCTCATACCGTTGAATGTCATGTAATATCTCGTAGCACTTGTGCCACCCACCTCCTTTTTACCATTGCATGATATATCTAATGGGGTATCATTTCTGTGATGGGGTGCAGATTTATGTTTTTTGAAACATTTATGGGTTTAGCTTAAACCTTAATTTTCTGTTTTGTGTTCCCACAGCACTGTCACCAAGCTCTCTCGACACAAACAAGTGGCGACATCCCGAGCCATCAAGTTAGTGTTGAGGTAGGTAGTGGGGAGGCAATTGAAGACAATGCGCCCTCAACTCTACCAGAGCCACAGCGGCTAAGTAATCAACGAAAAAGAAATGCCGCCACAGCATCGTCATCGGAAGAGTTAATCTGTTTGGCAAACCGCATTTTACATATTCAGGTCAACGCCGGCATGGACTTCTTTGCCAGCTTTACTGCTGATCGACTACGGAAGTTGGATGCCACACAAAGAAGCCATGCCAAAAGAATCATTCTTGAGACGCTAACTCAAGCAGCAGCCGGGAACCTGGATGAAACAACAACGCTGAGTAGTAGGGTAGACCGTGCTCCATGTTCACAATATTCATGACCACAAATGCCAGACACACATCATAGCACACCAGTGCGGAGGATTGGGCCTCCGCAAAACGTGTGTGTGCCCCCCACCCCTGAGTGTTGCTTTTTGCCGCAATCCTTGCTTTCGCAGCTAGCTTCTCCGCCCAGGCAAGGATATTCCAATTCGAGCAACCACTATCAATCATGATGTGTAGTAACGTTTTAGCTCTAGTTATAATGAATTTTCCTGTATATTTATTAAAATGTTAATTTATGGTTAATTTCTTTATTCAATTGTTATTTCATATATGTATATATATATATATATATTTTATTTTTGTTATAATAAAATGTTTTGTTTCTCACTTGACGCATGGTTGGCTAAATTCTTAAGATAGCTATAAGCAGGCCTTCTAGGTTGTGTAATGGGCTGGGTGCATCTATACAGATGCATAGATATAACGAGTATGAGCAGGGTTAGACTGGGGAGTTTGGAGCCCACCATAGTAATTGACTCTAGGGGCCCACCTTTCAGCTACATTGATTTCCACACACTGTGGCCACATGCATTACTGGGGTACACATATATTGCTGGGGGGGCACACTGCTGGAGTGCTACAGTGATGACACATGTTTCTATGTTTCTTTGTTTTTTTTAAAAGAAGCTTACACAACAGCCGATTTAAATTGTAAACCTTTTTTTATAAAAATGCCAAAAAATAACATTAACATGGAACATTAATAAAAAATAATTAGTGGTTGCCACCCTGCGGTAGTGACGCCAAAAACCTTCCCAACAACAGTCCATGATGCTCAACAGCTTCATTCAGTCTCCGCTGTGCCGCCAGCATCCTCCGGTGTGAAGCCAGTGTGCCGCCCCCGCGTTAGCAGCCAGGCTGCTCGGATCCGCGGTGGCTCGAGGGGTCTCCGGAGTCGTGCAGCTTCTCGAACAATGGGGGTTATTTACTGGGGGTGTGGTTAGAGTTTGTGATGCCACCCGTGATTTGTGGTAATTTGGGAGTACCACCGTTACAGTTGGGAGTACCCGGGAGCGATGGAATGGGGCAGCCAGGTGTTAGGACCCTCTACGTGTAGAGGGGATGCCCCGGGACTCGGTAATGGTGTTGGGAGGTGGCGTGGGGAGCGCAGGGGCCACTTTTGTACTCACTCAGTCCACAAATCTGACACCGACAACTGGGTAAACAAAAGTTCTGGGCACCGCTGCTGCTGAGGGCAGCTAGTTTGGGTCCCATCCCCATTGGTGTTGCCTGGTGATCCGTGACCTGCCTTCTGGCACTAAGTTACTTCTCTGTTGGTCCCGGTAGTGTGGACCTAGCCGGTTCCCGCTCCCCAGTATGGCTAACTGTGGGAGTTTATCCTCAGGGTTCACACTTGGGATTTTCCGCACCCTTTCTGTGTAAAATCCTATCCCCCTCGTTGCGCTAGTACCCTGATTTTGGAGCGGGTGGAGAGTGGATCTTGAAGGCTCCATTCTCGTCGGGTCAATTGTCAGGTTGCCTGAAGCTACTCCCTGACCTAGGGTCCACGTATCCCATCGTGCTCTGGTTCCAGCCCGGTGATGGTGCAAGGCCGCTGGCTGTCCTCCTCGATAGGTCCATGCCCCTTGCCATGATCCCCTGCGATCAGGGGTCCAGCTCCTATGAGGCCCAGACCACCGTCTGTCACCTAGTACTTCCAAGGAGCCTGGCTCCTGACCTCCTCTCTCCTTCACTTCCTGCACTTCATTCACCTACTCCTGACACTCCTGACCTCCCCTTAACCAACACCCCAAGTGGGCGGCCCTATTCCACTCGGGACATCCACTGGTGTGTCTGGTGGATATGGTGCAGAGTGTACCTAGGACTTTGATTGACTGCTATTGGCAACACCATTAGTTGGGGACCCACAACCAAGAAGGAGGTGGATATCACAATACCCTGTGACGACCTGATAGGCCAGGGCGTCACACCAGAACCTCTTCTAATGTCGGGATTTATATGGAGGGAAATGGTAAAAGTTAACAAGCTAGATTCAGTTTATGCATATAAGGCTTGAGTCACCCCCCCCAGGGTGAAG
>NW_027444258.1:0-26215 GCF_048569485.1 Anomaloglossus baeobatrachus
AGTTAACCATGTCAGCCCTGCTAACTCCCTAGGTGAGAGAGGGAGGCCTTGGCAGGACCATCCCAATGAGGATCAATGGATGCCTTTTGACACCCTAATGAAAAGTGGCTCGTCCAGTAGAATGGGAAAAAAAAATAAGTATTTTGGGCCCCATATGCCATAGTAACAGGCAGCAAATTCATTAAGCAACGTATGGTTCTTAATGGATTTCGCTCAGGTTTTCAGCTGCTGTGCATCTCTGCAAGAATTGCGTGCAAGTCGGGAACTAGAGTCCGTTTCTGGAGTAATTGAAGACCCTTTTTTGGTGTAAAATTTGGGTGAATTTGTTGGATGAGTCTGGTCGTGCTCATTTCTGAACAAGCTCTCCTTCATTTTCCAAAATGGAGCAGAGGCCACTCAATTCCGCGTTGGGCGATGAGCCCCCTTGATGTCGGTACCAATGCTGAAGTGACCGGCCCATGCTTTGTTAGTATATGTAGAAATTAATGCATCTGTGTCTTTACCTTTTTTAGTGACTATTTTCCTAATTTTCTCAGGTGAAGAGCTTTATCGAAACACAGAAGGCTTTGCTGACCGAAATTCAGAACGGTTGCAGGAGAAACTTTGTCTTGGCCAAAGAGAAAGAAGAACGTCTCCAACATTCAGTATCGATGGCCGAGATTGCCAGCACTGGTGAGGAGGAGGACACGAGCACTGCCCCGGAGGAGATCAGCCATGCTACTGAGGACTCGAACACTGCCAATGAGAATAGCAAACCTCATTCAGATAACCAAGAAGCAGAAGAGGTCGCCCCTTCCCCGGAAACTCCGGCTCAGGATTCTGACTCTGATACGGAGGACGAAGAAGAGATTAAAGAGGCAAATGAAAAGCCTCATGAGCAGCCTGTGCAGAGTGCGCCGGCTCCAGTGGCCGTTTCTAGCCCGGGTAGAGGCCATAAAGTCTTTTTGGTCACAAGGGTGGAAAATCCAAGTACGGATGGAGAAAAGGGAGTTCAGGAGAAGAATAAAGGACCTTCAGTGAGGGGAGAAGCTACGTCTGGAAGTCCGATCCTTGCCAATGGACTTGAGGCTGAATTTGGAAGGGCACCAACATGCTGTGATAACAAGGGTGGGTGCCGTGTGGGGTCTTAGATTCCAGGCCATGACTTGCCATTATGTGAATATTTAGTACAGCAGACATGTCAGGAGAGTGATCATGTGAAGATTCAATTTAGGATATACACTGTTGTGTAAATTGCAGGGCACTAGGGGGAGCGTGACACCATAAAGAACACAAAAGTGAATAATAATATTCACTTATATAGCGCCATTAATTCCACAGTGCTTTACAGCCATCAGCATCACTGTCCCCATTGGGACTCGCAATCTAAATTCCCTATCAGTATGTCTTTGGAGTGTGGGAGGAAATTGGAGAACCTGGATGAAACCCACGCAAACACGGGGAGAACATATAAACTTCTTGCAGATGTTGTCCTTGGTGTCTTTGTTGTGCACCACCCATTAGGCACAGCAGAGTATCTGAGGGCACCGGATCTGCTGCTCTATACTATGACACAGAACTTGGCTCATTGCTGTTAGTATTTAGCGAAGTTTGCTGTCTCAATAATGTTCAATTTGTGTTATATGGATATATACCTATACCTTGTCCATAGTATTCTATCTACCCCTTCTGAACCTTCTTGTGCCTTGGATTTTAACCACTTGATGACCAGGCTGTTAGCGCCTTAAAGTGGTGTTAAGGTTCTCGGGAGGGAACACCCCAAATTCCCCCCACCTTTCCCCCGCACGTCCCCGGCTCCAGCTGCCACTCCCAGTGTCTGTTTATTGTCTGCAGTTCTGGCGTCACATTAACGGTTTCAGCCGATAACGCTTTCTCAGCTCAGGTCTAGATGACAATGACGAGCCGCTGAACTCCGTTTTTAGATGATGTGCTGTTGACGTGTAGTCAGTGCCACAGAAAATAACATCCACTGCAAGCAGCGGTGGAGACTCGCCCGGGAGGGAGCGAAAATAAGTTTTTTTTTTGGGGGGGGGGGGTTAATCAAATTGCAGCTTTGATAAAAAGGTTCTTCTGAAACCAGAAAACCCTCTTAATCTGTCAATTTTTAAAATGCTTGTCCGCATCTTAGAGCTATAACTTTTTTCCCAATGCACAGCTCAATTTTTTAGTGATCTGGTTGTATGAGGAGACCTTGTTTTAAGAGGAAAGGAGAATGTTTACAATAATAATAATTAATTAATAAAAAAAATCTCTATTCTTATATATATATATTATAGCGGTGCAAAAGTGGGTGGGCAGAAAATAGAGCAAAATGTTATTAACGGTTTCAGCATTTAGTGATTTCCAATACGCTTTTAAAATCCATTTTCTTTGATCTGTATTTAAATTATTTGCCATTATGGGTTATCTCAATTATCTTTTATGAAAAGAAAACAGATTTGGGGGAGATTTATCTGTGAAAACTGGATCTGTGAAACCGACTCAGTTGCTCTTGGCAACCAATCAGATTCCACCTTTCATTTTCCAAAGAGTCTGGGAAGAATGAAAAGTGGAATCTGATTGGTTGCTAAGGGCAACTGAGTCAGTTTCACTTTCCACTGTCCACCTACTTTTGGATCACCCTGTATAAATATACTTTATGTATATGTATGTATATATATATATATATATATATATATATATATATATATATATATATATATATATATAATGTGTGTGTGTATATGTGTATATATATATTAGATATATATCATTTTCTGTCCCTTTTTGAATGTTAGGAAAAGTTCTGTAGGGAGCACTTTTTTGTGTGCATTGTGAGGCATCTATAAGCCTGGGTGCCCCTGATCAGGGTTCAGTGTTTTGGACAGAGTGATTTTCCTGCGTCAAAAAAACGCTCCGTTGTACAGTACAAGCACAGTGGATGGGATTTCTAGACATCCTATACCCACTGTGCTTGGTTTTCCTGATGTGAAAACTGACTTTCTTTGTCGCTCCATTGGGAGACCCAGACAATTGGGTGTATAGCTTCTGCCTCCGGAGGCCACACAAAGTATTACACTTTAAAAAGTGTAACCCCTCCCCTCTGCCTATACACCCTCCCGTGCATCACGGGCTCCTCAGTTTTATGCTTTGTGTGGAAGGAGGCACACATCCACTCATGCATTCTCATATTAGTTATGTCGGTTGGAAGAAAAGAGGGCCCCCACGGGGCCCCCGGCATGTTCCCTTCTCACCCCACTACGTCGGCGGTGTTGTTAACCCCTTCAGCCCCCGGGCACTTTCCGTTTTTGCGTTTGTTTTTTGCTCCCCTTCTTCCGAGAGGCGTAACTTTTTTATTTTTCCATCAATCTTGCCATATGAGGGCTTGTTTTTTGCGGGACGAGTTGTACTTTTAAATGAAACCATAAGTTTTACCATATAGTGTACTGGAAAACGGCAAAAAAATTCCAAGTGCGGAAAAATTGCAAAAAAAGTGGGATTGTACAATAGTTTTTGGGATATTTTATTCAGTGTTCACTATATGGTAAAACTGATGTTTGGGTATGATGCCTCAGGTCAGTGCGAGTTTGTAGACACCAAACATGATAGGTTTACTTGTATCTAAGGGGTTAAAAAAAATTCACAAGCTTGTCCAAAAAACGTGGCGCACGTTTTGCGCCATTTTCCAAAACCCGTAGCGTTCTTATTTTTCAGGATCTGAGGCTCAGTGATGGCTTATTTTTTGCGTCTCGACCCGACGTTCTTAACGGTACCATTTTTGCGCAGATGCTACGTTTTGATCGCCTGTTATTGCATTTTGCGCAAAATTTGCGGCGACCAAAAAACGTAATTTTGGCGTTTGGAATTTTTTTGCCGCTACTCCGTTTACTGATCAGATTCATTGATTTTATATTTTGATAGATCGGGCATTTCTGAACGTGGCAATACCAAATATGTGTGTATTTTTTATTTTTTTAACCCTTTAATTTTCAATGGGGTGAAAGGGGGGTGATTTGAACTTTTAGGTTTTTTATTTTTTTTTATTTTTTAAAACTTTTTTTTACTTTTTTTTTTTTTTTTATTTTACTAGTCCCCCTAGGGGGCTATTGCGATCAGCAATCCGATCGCTCTGCACTGCACTATCTGCAGATCTCAGCTACAGAGCTGAGAACTGCAGATTTGCTGCTTCACTTTCAATGCCGGCTGTATTCCGGCATTGAGAGGAAGTGACTCATGTTAGCTACAGGCGTCATCACATGACCCTGTGCTACCATGGCAACAGCCGAAAGTCACGTGATCATGTCACGTGACTTCCGGTGGGGGCGGGGTAAATCACTGTCATGGCGGCGCCCATATACATATCGCTGCCAAGACTTTGGCAGCGAAATGTAAGGGGTTAATGGCCGCGGGTGGAAGCGATTCCACCCGCGGCTAGCAGGCACACATATCAGCTGTTGTGTGCGCGTCTCGCCGCCGCCTGCCGGCGGCAGGGGGCGGAGCTTACCGGCACACGATCCATGACGTATCTAGTACGTCATGGGTCGTTAAGGTTGAGGTACCCATTGCGGGTACAAAGGCCGGAGCCTCATGCCGTCTCCTTCACCATCCCTTAGCGGCTCTGGGAGAAGTGGGATCCTGAGCGGTCATCCATTTACTGGGACCGTGCTCCCTCCGCAGCCCCTGTGGGAATCTGCCGGACCGGAGTCTATTCAACCTCAGGGACCGGGCCCTGCAACTCTAAGGTACTCTGTGTCCCCATTGGGGACTGTGCAGGGAGTGCACCTTCTTCCCGGACGCTGCGGCAGCTGCTGAATTGAGAAGGCCGGCGGACTTCCGCGCCGACCGTGCCTGCTTGTCGGGCGCGGTCTCAAATTTAGTCCCCGGCTTCATCGCGGCCTAGTCGCAAAAATCCCGCCCCCGAGCCTGCCTGACAGGGGTAAGGGCGGGACTGCCGACCTGACGTCGGATGTGAGGGCCGGAGCATCCTGTATGTTTCCTCCCCCCTCACTGATCACTGTGGGGACCCCAGATTCCCGCACTTTCCTGGCGCCGCCCACGGCTCCACTCCTCCCCTGAGAGCTCCGGCAGCCATTTTTTGGCATTCTGCCGGTGGAGGATTCTCAGTGAAGAGCTCTGCAGCTCCGGGGGACCTAAGGCAGGGAATCTGGAGGACACACACTCCGCTTTTTAGCGGTCGGTAAGCCACACCGGTCACCCGGTGCTGGTCCCCCTAGGGTGCCGGAATAGATACGTATTTATATATATATTTCTGTTTGGTCGGGCTGTATACCCTTTTTTTCCCCATATACCCTCAGTGATCACTCTCCTAGGAGACAACAGCACGTCGTCCACAAGGAGCAAAGCTGTTAAGGCACAGGGTTTTTTTGCGGCCTGTACCTCTTGTGGGGCTATGTTACCTGCGGGTTCCACCTACCCTCACTGTGAGCAATGCTCGACCCCTGTTTCGCTTGCTCAGCCGGAGCCTCGGTCACTAGTGGGCCCCTCGGCTCATGTAGACCCCCCTGCTCCCCCTGTCCAGGCGGCAGGGACAGAGTTCGCCTCTTTTGCTGAGAAACTCTCTGAGTCACTTTCACAATCCATGGCTCAGTCTATGGACAAATGGTCTGCCAAGCTGCTAGAAGCTTTGCAGTCCAGACCGGTCCTTACACAGGCCCCGGCCCCTGTTGGATCGTCGCCTCCAGGCCCCTCTCGGTCCGTGCCGCAGCGCGCTCCCAGGTTGGGCCCTAGGTCTCACGTGGAGGACTCCTGCCCGGACCACAGTCCTAGACAGACTAAGCGGGCTCGCTGGGAATCTTCCCCGACTTCTTCACGCTGCTCGGGTTCCCAGCTTGAGGACTCTCTGGAGGACGAGGCGGACGTCGCAGCTCAGGGCTCTGACCCTGACGTCGCCCTTAACCTTGATACACCTGAAGGGGACGCCTTAGTGAATGATCTTATCTCGTCCATCAACCAGGTGTTGGATCTCTCTCCCCCGCCTCCTACTGTAGAGGAGTCGGCGTCTCAGCAGGAGAAACACCAGTTTCGGTTCCCCAAACGTACACGTAGTGCGTTTTTCGATCACTCTAACTTCAGAGACGCTGTCCAGAAGCCCAGAGCGGTTCCGGACAAGCGCTTTACTAAGCGCCTCACTGACACGCGTTACCCCTTCCCCTCTGAAGTCGTTAAGGGTTGGGCTCAATGTCCCAAGGTGGATCCTCCAGTCTCTAGATTGGCGGCTAGATCTGTGGTATCGGTTGCAGATGGCTCATCGCTAAAGGATGCCACTGACAGGCAGCAGGCCGGAGAAAGGCCAGAGGAACTCCTATGCGTGGCGGTCCAAGTCACGCCCCCAAAAGGCCGCAGGAGGCACTGCCTCCAAGGCGGCCTCCTCATGACTCTCGGCATCCCCGAGCCGCATCCTCGGTCGGTGGCAGGCTCTCCCGCTTTGGCGACGCCTGGTGGCCACATGTTCAAGACCGATGGGTGAGAGACATTCTGTCTCACGGTTACAGGATAGAGTTCAGCTCTCGTCCTCCGGCTCGTTTCTTCAGAACCTCTCCGCCCCCCGCTCAGGCCGACGCACTTTTTCAGGCAGTGGACGCTCTGAAGACAGAAGGAGTTGT
Organism: Anomaloglossus baeobatrachus; assembly: GCF_048569485.1. Classification (NCBI taxonomy): domain Eukaryota; kingdom Metazoa; phylum Chordata; class Amphibia; order Anura; family Aromobatidae; genus Anomaloglossus; species Anomaloglossus baeobatrachus. Next base: position 6,603 of record NW_027444258.1, read on the forward strand.
GATCCCCGTTCCCCTTCAGGAATGTGGTCGCGGCTTTTACTCCAACTTGTTCGTGGTGCCAAAAAAGGACGGGTCATTCCGTCCCGTTCTGGACCTCAAACTACTCAACAGACATGTGAGAACCAGACGGTTTCGGATGGATTCTCTCCGCTCGGTCATCGCCTCGATGTCACAAGGAGACTTCCTAGCATCGATCGACATCAAGGATGCTTATCTCCACGTGCCGATCGCACCCGAACATCAACGCTTCTTGCGTTTCGCCATCGGGGACGAACACCTTCAGTTCGTGGCATTGCCTTTCGGCCTGGCGACAGCCCCACGGGTTTTCACCAAAGTCATGGCATCCGTTGTGGCGGTCCTACACTCTCAGGGCCACTCGGTGATTCCCTACTTAGACGATCTCCTAGTCAGGGCACCTTCTCGGGTGGCGTGTCAACACAGCCTTACCGTCGCTCTGGCGACTCTCCAGCAGTTCGGGTGGATCATCAACTTCCCGAAATCCAAGTTGACACCGACCCAATCACTGACTTACCTCGGGATGGAGTTTCATACACAGTCAGCGTTAGTCAAGCTACCGCGGGACAAACAGCTTTCTCTGCAGGCAGGGGTGCAATCACCTCTTCGGGGTCAGTCACACCCCTTGAGGCGCCTCATGCACTTCCTGGGGAAGATGGTGGCAGCGATGGAGGCAGTGCCGTTCGCGCAATTCCATCTGCGGCCACTCCAATGGGACATTCTCCGCAAATGGGACAGGAGGTCGGCTTCCCTCGACAGGAACGTCTCTCTTTCCCTTGCAACCAAGACGTCACTTCAGTGGTGGCTCCTTCCCAATTCTCTATCGCAGGGAAAATCCTTCCTACCCCCAACCTGGGCTGTGGTCACCACGGACGCGAGCCTGTCAGGGTGGGGAGCGGTTTTTCTCCACCACAGGGCTCAGGGAACCTTGACTCCGGTAGAGTCTTCCCTTCAGATCAATGTTCTGGAGATAAGGGCAGTGTATCTAGCCCTATTGGCTTTCCATCGGTGGCTGGAGGGCAGGCAGATCCGGATCCAGTCGGACAACACCACTGCCGTCGCATACATCAACCACCAAGGCGGCACTCGCAGTCGTCAAGCCTTCCAGGAAGTCCGGCGGATTCTGCAGTGGGTGGAAGCCACAGCCTCCACCATCTCCGCAGTTCACATCCCGGGCGTAGAAAACTGGGAAGCAGATTTTCTCAGTCGTCAGGGCATGGCTGCGGGGGAATGGTCTCTACACCCAGAAGTGTTTCGAGAGATCTGTCGCCGCTGGGGAACGCCGGACGTCGATCTCATGGCGCCACGGCACAACAACAAAGTCCCGGCATTCATGGCTCGGTCTCAGGATCACAGAGCTCTGGCGGCGGACGCGTTAGTTCAGGATTGGTCGCAGTTTCGACTGCCTTATGTGTTTCCTCCTCTGGCGATGCTGCCCAGAGTGTTACGCAAGATCAGGTCCGACTGCTGTCGCGCCATTCTCGTCGCTCCAGACTGGCCGAGGAGGTTGTGGTACCCGGATCTGTGGCATCTCACGGTGGGTCAACCGTGGGCGCTGCCAGACCGCCCAGACTTGCTGTCACAAGGCCCGTTTTTCCATCTGAATTCTGTGGCCCTCAACCTGACTGTGTGGCCATTGAGTCCTGGCTCCTAGCGTCTTCAGGGTTATCTCAGGATGTCATTGCCACCATGAGACAGGCCAGGAAGCCAACGTCCGCCAAGATCTATTACAGGTCTTGGCAAATCTTCTTATCCTGGTGCTCTGATAACGGTTTTCCTCCATGGCCGTTTGCCTTACCCACTTTTCTTTCATTCCTTCAATCCGGAATGGACAAGGGTTTGTCACTCGGCTCTCTCAAGGGCCAAGTATCGGCGCTCTCCGTATTTTTTCAAAAGCGCCTAGCCAGGCTTCCGCAGGTCCGCACGTTCCTGCAGGGAGTTTGCCACATAGTCCCACCTTACAAGCGTCCGCTGGAACCCTGGGATCTTAACAGGGTGCTAACGGCTCTTCAGAAACCACCTTTCGAGCCGCTGCGGGATGTCTCTCTCTCCCGTCTTTCTCAGAAGGTGGCCTTCCTAGTGGCAGTTACATCACTCCGGAGAGTGTCTGAGCTTGCAGCGCTGTCATGCAAAGCCCCCTTCCTGGTGTTTCACCAGGATAAGGGGGGGGAGGGGGGGGGGGGGGGGTGGGGGGGGGGGGGGGGGGGGGGGGGGGGGGGTGGGTGGGGGGGGGGGGGGGGCGGGGGGGGGGGGGGGGGGGGGGGGGGGGGGGGGGGGGGTGGGGGGGGGTGGGGGGGGGGGGGTGGGGGGGGGGTGGGGGGGGGGGGGGGGGGGGGGGGGGGGGTCACCAGGATAAGGTGGTTCTGCGTCCGGTCCCGGATTTTCTCCCTAAGGTGGTATCTCCTTTTCATCTCAATCAGGATATCTCCTTGCCTTCATTTTGCCCTAATCCAATTCACCAATGTGAAAAGGATTTGCACTCCTTGGATCTGGTGAGAGCACTCCGACTCTACGTGTCTCGCACGGCGCCCCTGCGTCGTTCAGATGCGCTCTTTGTCCTTGTCGCTGGCCAGCGTAAGGGTTCGCAGGCTTCCAAGTCAACCTTGGCTCTGTGGATCAAGGAACCGATTCTCGAGGCCTACCGTTCTTCTGGGCTTCCACTTCCTTCAGGGCTGAAAGCCCATTCTACCAGAGCCGTGGGTGCGTCCTGGGCATTGCGGCACCGGGCTACGGCTCAGCAGGTGTGTCATGCAGCTACGTGGTCTAGTCTGCACACTTTCACGAAGCACTATCAAGTACATACCTATGCTTCGGCAGACGCCAGTCTAGGTAGGCGAGTCCTTCAGGCGGCGGTTGCCCACCTGTAAGAGGGGGCCGTTTCGGCTCTTTTTATTGAGGTATTCTTTTACCCACCCAGGGACTGCTCTTGGAAGTCCCAATTGTCTGGGTCTCCCAATGGAGCGACAAAGAAAAAGGGAATTTTGTTTACTTACCGTAAATTCCTTTTCTTCTAGCTCCTATTGGGAGACCCAGCACCCGCCCCTGTTCCCTTCGGGCTGTTGTTCTTTTGTGTACACATGTTGTTCATGTTGAATTGTTGTTTTGGTTCATGGTTTCAGTTCTCCGAACATCCTTCGGATTGAATTTACCCTAGACCAATTTATAAGTTTTCTCCTTCCTGCTTTTGCACCAAAACTGAGGAGCCCGTGATCCACGGGAGGGTGTATAAGCAGAGGGGAGGGGTTACACTTTTTAAAGTGTAATACTTTGTGTGGCCTCCGGAGGCAGAAGCTATACACCCAATTGTCTGGGTCTCCCAATAGGAGCTAGAAGAAAAGGAATTTACGGTAAGTAAACAAAATTCCCTTCTTTGGTGCAGCTTCCCGAGCCGCAGCATGTCAATTCTTTGCTGTGGAGACGTGAGTGTTCTCTGCAGGGAGAACAGAGTAAGACCGCAGCGCACTGAACCCTGATCATGGGCAGCTGCGGTCTCCTGCGGAGGAGACTTGTGGCCCCGGAGGTCAGGAGCCACTGCGTCCAGGACACAGTAAGTCCTGATCATGGACACGTACCTTGAGAGCCCCAGTTGCAATGAGAAAGGTCATTTTGGTGACACAGGTCTGGGTCTGCTAGGTCTCATCCTCTCCATCTTGGGCAGATAACTAGCTAATAGAGATTGAGTAGTAACTGATGCTATAATCAGCAATTTTCACTACATCTTTGCTTTTTTCTTACAGATTCTCATGGGACATATTGTGACACTGAGTTGGAGGATTTATTACGTGAAGCCTCCACAGAGCCAGACCCGACGCTGAACGTGATAACACTATAAGGTACCATGTCTGCACGACTCGCAGTGGCTCCCGGTAAAGATTTCACATTGTGCTGAGTAAATTTTTGTCTTTGTTTTCTTCCTTGTAGGATCGATTCTTCCGGCTCTTTGGGTTTCCTTTACTTCATACCCTAAATCCTTTTTACATCCCCCTTTCCCCATTCATCTAGCCTTAAGAAATGGGGCCCTATAGGATCGCATTAAACGGGTTCCCTTTTGAGAACATTCAACTGATCCTAATTTTTGGCTTCCTCCCCACCCAAATGATGGCAATAAGGGCAGATCCCCCGTTCCTGCAGGTAATGGAATTTGCACAGAGTAACCCTAAAGCTTTCACGACGCTGACGTTTCCCCAGATCGGGTCATTTCTCAGATCTCGCTTCCTGGAGAAAGGGACATGGATGGTCTTTTCCGAAAAAACACACTGGACTGTTACTGGTTCTAGGGAAATCTGCAACTGAGGGCTGCTGCGGACTAATAAAGTGACCCTCCCGATTGCCCACACTCAGCGGAACGTCCATTCGTCTACATTATACATCATATTAAGGATTTTCAGCCTTCTAAACATCCCACTGCTTGAGTTACACGTATGGATACAGAATTCACTACATTACTCACGGCACAATAGCCCCCTCCGGGGAATCAAACAGGCGGACTGTATTAAAAAAATACAAAAACAAAAAAAAATCATTATGGCCGGGACATTCTAGGGTGATATAGGGGTTTATGCATATAGGGGTGGAAGCTTCCGAACTAATGACTATCCGGTCTGCCTGCTTCAAGCCATGTGATGTTACTAGGGCCGAATCAGTGACTATTGGAACCAATCTCCTATTTATTCCATTCGTTTGAGGTTTGTTTTTTTTAGTACTTTTCCCCTTACAATCCTCTGGTTGGTTTTGCTTTCGACCCCCAAAGCATGTTCTGTCCTACATCCTCTTTCTATGGCCCATAACCACCATCCTCCACCAGATGTACAATGATAAAATCTTTGTATTACTTGTTTGCCTCCATCCCTGGTACAGTCTTGGTCACCTTTTTTCTTTTCTTTTTTTTCCATGTTGTCAGTCAGTCCCATTCCCTGAAAATAAAAACACTTCGACCTCCTGGATCTTGAATCTTTTAAAGGGATTGTCCAGAATTAGAAAAACAAAACCGCACCACACTTGTCTACAGGTTGTGCGCGGTATTGCAGCTCCACAACGTTCTCTTCTATGGAATTTGGCTGCAATACCAGACGTAACCCATGACCACAGGTGGCGCTGTATTTGGAACAAAGTAGAAGTCCTTTTTTATTTTTTTTTCTATCTCTGAACAGTCCCTTTTAATATATCTGTGAATGTGAGGTCATTTTTTACAAAAAAAACAAATACAGCACCATTCCTTTTATTCTTGGGGGAAACAAAATGTAATGTTTTAGCCAGAATCCTTGTAAATACGGGAGAAAACACCTCAATGAAGGATCAGCTATCGACATGAATGCGTCCTGATGTTTTCTCATTACACTTTTTAGGATTTTAGGGGTTTTGTTTGGTTTTTTTTTTTACTTTTTCTATTTATTTTTTTTGTCAATTTTTTTTTTTTTATGTTTGTAATTAAAAAGGAAAAAAAAAGGTTTTGGAGAACAGAAGTAACCAGTGACAGATCTACCGTTTGCAAAACTACAACTCCCAGCATGCCAATGCGAGAGCATATATAAATGGAGAGGAGTTTTTAGTTGCAAATTCTGAATTTTTCCCACCGTTGGAATATGAGGAGTGACTCGATGTCACATCTTGGGCTTTGCATTCGGCAAACACCGCGGCGGCTAAAGTGTCATTGTGTTCCATGGACTGGTTTGCAAATTGGAGAATTTATATGAAGAATATGAAGAACTGGGCAACGCGCTGCGATGCCACCCATCAGGGCTGAATTATTCTCCATGCTCACTGGTTTTGTTATATGTCTGTGTAATGTGTGTTTGTTTTGTTTTGTTTTTTTTGTTTTGTGGGGTTTTTTTTGTTTTTGTTTTTTTTCTTTTATACAATGTTCCGGAGCCAGCGGATGAGTGTGTCCCCACTTGCTCCATTCCCGGCCAGGTAAGATGAATAATGCACTTCTGTGGTTTGTCCTGTCCGGCCCCATCATGTCTCCAGACGAGTCGCATACACACCCGGATGGTTCGGCCTCCACAGTATATTGTCGTGATGTCGCCTACGTCCTTAGATTTGTGTCGGCACAATACACGTTTTGTGTTGAAACTTTGCAGATTTTTTTTTTTCTTCATCCGGCATTAGATGAGAACATTATTATTCCAAACTGAGGCAGATTGACATTTATTATAGCTGGTGGGTACAGATGCATGCACAGGATAAAGGGCATTTCCAGCTTTTCAGCAAATATCAAACGCTCAGGTGCTGTGTACTCGTAACTAGTGATGAGCGGGCACTACCATGCTCGGGTGCTCAGTACTCGTAACTAGTGATGAGCGGGCACTACCATGCTCGGGTGCTCAGTACTTGTAACTAGTGATGAGCGGGCACTACCATGCTCGGGTGCTCAGTACTTGTAACTAGTGATGAGCGGGCACTACAATGCTCGGGTGCTCAGTACTAGTAACTAGTGATGAGCGGGCACTACCATGCTCGGGTGCTCAGTACTCGTAACTAGTGATGAGCAGGCACTACCATACTCGGGTGCTCTGTACTCGTAACTAGTGATGAGCGGGCACTACAATGCTCGGGTGCTCAGTACTCGTAACTAGTGATGAGCGGGCACTACCATGCTCGGGTGCTCTGTACTCGTAACTAGTGATGAGTGGGCACTACCATGCTCAGGTGCTCAGTACTCGTAACTAGTGATGAGAGGGCACTACCATACTCGGGTGCTCTGTACTCGTAACTAGTGATGAGCGGGCACTACCATGCTCGGGTGCTCAGTACTTGTAACTAGTGATGAGTGGGCACTACCATGCTCGGGTGCTCAGTACTCGTAACTAGTGATGAGCGGGCACTACCATGCTCGGGTGCTCAGTACTCGTAACTAGTGATGAGCGGGCACTACCATGCTCGGGTGCTCTGTACTCGTAACTAGTGATGAGCGGGCACTACCATGCTCAGGTGCTCAGTACTCGTAACTAGTGATGAGAGGGCACTACCATGCTCGGGTGCTCAGTACTTGTAACTAGTGATGAGTGGGCACTACCATGCTCGGGTGCTCAGTACTCGTAACTAGTGATGAGCGGGCACTACCATGCTCGGGTGCTCTGTACTCGTAACTAGTGATGAGCGGGCACTACAATGCTCGGGTGCTCAGTACTCGTAACTAGTGATGAGCGAGCACTACCATGCTCGGGTGCTCTGTACTCGTAACTAGTGATGAGCGGGCACTACCATGCTCGGGTGCTCTGTACTCGTAACTAGTGATGAGCGGGCACTACCATGCTCAGGTGCTCAGTACTCGTAGCTAGTGATGAGAGGGCACTACCATGCTCGGGTGCTCAGTACTTGTAACTAGTGATGAGAGGGCACTACCATGCTCGGGTGCTCAGTACTTGTAACTAGTGATGAGCGGGCACTACCATGCTCGGGTGCTCAGTACTTGTAACTAGTGATGAGTGGGCACTACCATGCTCGGGTGCTCAGTACTCGTAACTAGTGATGAGCGAGCACTACCATGCTCAGGTGCTCAGTACTTGTAACTAGTGATAAGCGGGCACTACCATGCTCGGGTGCTCAGTACTTGTAACTAGTGATGAGTGGGCACTACCATGCTCGGGTGCTCAGTACTCGTAACTAGTGATGAGCGAGCACTACCATGCTCAGGTGCTCAGTACTTGTAACTAGTGATAAGCGGGCACTACCATGCTCGGGTGCTCAGTACTCGTAACTAGTGATAAGCGAGCACTACCATGCTCAGGTGCTCAGTACTCGTAACTAGTGATGAGTGGGCACTACCATGCTCGGGTGCTCAGTACTTGTAACTAGTGATGAGCGGGCACTACCATGCTCTGTGCTCAGTACTCGTAACTAGTGATGAGTGGGCACTACCATGCTCGGGTGCTCAGTACTCGTAACTAGTGATAAGCGAGCACTACCATGCTCAGGTGCTCAGTACTTGTAACTAGTGATGAGTGGGCACTACCATGCTCGGGTGCTCAGTACTCGTAACTAGTGATGAGCGGGCACTACCATGCTCTGTGCTCAGTACTCGTAACTAGTGATGAGCGGGCACTGCCAATTCCCAGACAAATGCTCTAGTTCCCCATGACTTCCATTATACTCGTGTACTTGAGTTGCGCCCATCCGAGTGTGCGACTGCTGGTTATGAGTATTGAACACCCCAGCATGGTAGTGCTCGCTCATCACTAATAACTATATGATCCAGCTTCTGAGTCAACCCGTCCCCCACCCTTACCAAAAGCTGGGAGGCCAACAATGTCTCCTCGATAATGAGCACGTGCCACCACCATTCCTATAAACCGTGAATGGACGCACACGCTCCTTATTATTGCATATATACAGCAGTTACTGAGACCCTCTATTCTCGCGGCTGGTGGGTGTCCCTGCAATTCTTACATCCTGTGAAGTTATCTTTATAATATCTTAAGATGGATGTTTAAGAAACCGTGCCACTTGTCTGATATTGCAGATCAGCCCTATAAAAGGGTTATTCCCAATTTCATAAAGGAGTAATAGTAGTTATTTGCTAGCAATTTACTGCTTAAAATATCAGTCTGAGCTATTAACACTTTTGTTTATAGCTCGTTGCCTTGGAGACCGACCACTGCTGCCAAACAGCAAAACATTCTCATTGCTCACAGGCTGTTTTCTGCTGACAGTGTAAGGACAGTTCTGCAGCTGCCGGTATCTCTGCAGTGCACCGTTACCTCCTAATCTCGGCCAGCTTCATTACATTGCTTGCTTGCTAGACAACGTTAGTGGTCGGTCTCCAAGGCAACGAGCTGTAAACAACTTAATATCTCAAGAACATCTGCAAATTTTAATAATTTAGTAAATTGCAAAGGGCTTGTAAAAACCAGCACAGCTGACTAGCCATCTATGAAAATGGCAGTACTCCTTTAAGTAAATTGGTGGTGACCTGCAAGACATAACGTAAGCACTGTGGATTCTGAAAATAAGCATAAGTTGTTTCCCTAATCTCTTACATCCCCATTTTTAAAGGGTTTTCACCTATGTGATCGGTAGGAGTCCGACTGATGCCATGGGTTGAGGCTCTGCATGGCTTTGAATGGTGTCCTGGCCAGTCGTGCACACCTCCGCTCCATTCATTGTCTATGGGACTGTTGGACGTCAGAATGCAGCATTCGGCTCTCCCATTGGAATGGAGGCCACTACCCCATTCAGACTGGGCTATGTTGAGCCCCATTCTTGGCATCTGTCAGGGTAATAGCATTCGGCTACCCATGAATAGTCAAGGTTTCCCCTACCCAAGGATAGAGGATACCTTCTAAAGTCTGGAATATCTTTATCTTAAGGCTGGATACACACATCCATCTTTTCAAACAAAAGGGATCTCAGTGCTAAAAAGACAGGAAACCTTTTATTTTTGGGAGATGTTTCCCAATAGAAGTTTTTGGGGATACATTGTACTGGAGATAAAAAAAAAAAAAAAAAAACATACGGGAGAATAGATGCAACCTGACGTTTGGACCCTGGGAGAAGTCTGTGGAATGGGGGCCATTACTCCCGTCTCTTATTACTTGTTGCGTATTTTTATGTTCTTTTAAGCAGCGGTTCTCTGACATTGATCAGGTTCGGTTTCCATCGATCTGGATATAGATATTTAATTTTTGTACAAAGTGAAGTTCCCTGCGCTCTCCGAAGTGAACCCTCAAGGAATCCGCGTTGTCTACACTGGGTAGAAGCTGCCCTTTCCTTGCACTGTATCAAAGACTCTGGCCCCGTCTTCTCCGGCATCACTCTGTACTCGATCCCGTACAGGCTCCATCCACACACGCATGGTCCGAGAATGGCGGCTTCCGTCCGGCGTAACGGTCAGGTACATGGGAGAAGCCGGCATGTTTACACAAAGTAATTTTATTCCTAATTTATTGTAAAGAATTTATGCAAAGCCTACGTGTACGAATCGATTAAAGAAAGCACACGTTCATCTGTTTTTATCCATCTCCTTTTATTACCGGCCAACATATTGGAAATGCGAAATAAACTGATCCTAAAGGTGCGATATGAGAAATGCAAACCAAAAAATGATGTGCAATACAGCCCCCTCCGAATCCTGAACACTACATGTTGCTTTGCACACCTCTTCTTACCTATATGGTCACCCCTTATATACACCCTACAATTATGTGCTGTGTTTTAAAAGGGTTTTCTTCCTATTGTCAAATAAACTGATTTCTTATATGTGTCATTGCTTCTCTTTAATCCTGGAGCTGGATTGGCGTAAACCATAATTAGTGATGGTGGATCATGGTCCAAGGAGGTAAGGGGGGGGTGTAATTACACTGTTTATGCTAAATTGTGACTTATCAGCCACCACTAGAGGGAGCTCACTGCATATGTATTTATTCAGATCCCATTATAGTCATTGGGAGCTATCTATATATGGAATAAGTGAGCCTAACTTAGTGATTTCTCCTGTTGCTTTTCAATTTGGATTGTACAGGCAAAACCCTATACACTGCTCTTCAGTTCCTTTTCAGTAGTTCCTAATTTGTCTTGTAATTTCAGCAGAAACAACACTGAGGTCTAAACCCGAAACAACCAGTGCCCCAATCCTTCATACAAAGATTAGTGTACAAATGCTGCAGTTTTTGTCTTGAATGTTCCAGTGCGGGGGGCCTTCAGTAAAAATATTCCACCCTTAAACCCCCATTGTTACTTCTTTTTTTTTTTTCTTCTTCACTTTCGCACCAATTCTACCCTATAGGCATGGTTACAAGTCTATGATTTTTTTTTTTTTGCAAACCACATGTTGAGGGGGCGAACTGTTTTGATCTTGATCCAATTAATGTATCATATTCGCCAATGGGCCTCTAAAGGAAAACTGCACGGATGTAATTGGAGTTTCCTGCAGGTGCTGTTTGTGGTTTAATGAGTAGGAGAAACTTGGAAATGTTGTTTTTTTGGGGGTTTTTTTCCTTTTTCCATTTAAGAAAAATATGCCACAACACGATGGTAAAAAATGGATGAAAATACCATACAGCACAGATGAAAACTTTTTTTTCTAGTGAAAAGAAAAAAAAAAAATTTGGCACCTGAATGATTCTTTAATGAAGCTGCAGGCCTTGAAGAAGCTGACCTTAGGGGTATATAAACTTTTGACTCTAGGTGGCAGTATCATCTACCCAAACTATATGATGCACAAATGAGTCTGACACATGCTTCACCCTGCAGAAGGCCATCTACTTGTCAGTATGGGAGTCCTTCCCTGTCCTCCAGTCACGTGTCTGATAGCGATTGATGGGAGCGATGTTCCATGGATTCTGACTGGTGACATTATTGAGCCAAAATGAACAATGTTCATTGCTTCTAAGGACACTGGTTTATTAACCTACTGGTTCTATGGGGCCAGTTTATTCGTATTTTCTGCCACATGGCAGCTAAACTATGTTCTGGATTCATTAAGAGGTGCACCCTTTATCAAGACTGGTGAGTGAAAGGCTGGTCTTGATGAATGGGGCACCATTTACGTGGAAATAGTGAAAAGTGATCTAAATGTCCCCGGAATAAGCATCCCTGTACCATATGGAGTACAGGAGAGCGTAAACCTGTGGGAAATCGTCACTGCTGTCTCCTGACCTGTGTACAGTGCATCAGCCGGTCACAATGGAGCGTGTAACACCAGCATCTGCTCCCTGGAGTGGGGACTGGTGCCTATTATTTCAGCTGATTAGGTCTTAACTGAGATCTAGCTTTAATCAATGAGACCTAATGAGGCTTGAAGCTGCCGTACGGAGCGCTCTTGGCTCATACTCCTCTCATATTTTATTTCATTACAGGTAGCTGCTTGGCTGCAGTTTACCTCAGCATTGGTTAGGATGCAGCTATAATCATTGATTGCATTGTTTATAGGGCACCTAAACTGGGGAGTCTTAAAAGGGTACCTTCAATCAATCACCCCGTCCTGTCTGACACAGCATATACCCAAACTTCGCCAGGAGACGCGGCTTATTTTTCTTAGCCTGGTTTCACACATCCAGTTTTTGCCGTCAGGCACAATCCGGTGAAAAAACTGATGCGACGGATCCAGCACATCAGTTTTCCATTCGGACCTTCCGTTTTTGACGGATCCGTTGTGATACTGAGCATGCGCAGTTCAAAAAAACGGGTTCCATCATATGACGGATCTGGTGACCATTGACTTCCATTATACAACATTCCGGATCCGATGTGGTCCGTTTTTTTGCCGCAGACAAAAAACGCTGCATGCTGCGTCTTTTCCAGCAGACGGATGAAGACATTTCGCCAGATCCGGCAGACGCCGCATGCAAACAAAGCCATCGGGCACAATCCGGTGCTAATACAAGTCTATGGGGAATAAAACTAATCCAACGCCGGATCTGTTTTATCCATTTTTTTTGCTGGATTGTGCCTGACGGCAAAAAACGGATGTGTGAAAGCCTTAGGAAGTATCCAAACATTTAAGAAAAAGACTAATGGCACCTCCTATCTTTCTAATGTGAACAGGTGCAAACTGAATATGAAACATAGTAACACAAAGGAGACAGTTGCACTCTGTAATGCTAAGATATGTGGAACAATGAATATGGGAATATAGACATCAATTACTGCTATGAAAAACATGCAAAAATTGAGATACTTAGCACACAAAAATGGCCAGTTTAATGTGAGCCCAACAGCCAACGGCAAGGCAACCTCTTTTGTTGGGTCACTACCAAACTAATGCCTCTCTTTGGATTAAAAAAACCCTACAATTTCAGAGTCAGACCTTTTAGAAAAAGAAAAAAAAAATGGTTCTGTTCCTCTTGTGTGGTAGCACATAGACAGACATGTTCTGGTGACTCTAAAGAGGACCTGTCACCAGGTCAAAAGTGACCAGCTTTTGCATTTATTTTACTCCCGCTGTTCCCCTTAGTATTCTGCTATTTGTAAATCTGCCAAATGATTGAAAAGATAATGGGTTTTTTCATTTAGAACTTTTTTTGATGGTCTTTTTCAAGAGGGTGGTGCTCACAGGGTAATAATGGAAAGCATCCTAAAGACACACCCCCGAGGATCCTGTTAACAACACCCTCTTGTAAAGTCCGTAAAAATTATCACCTAACAAAAAGGCCCATATCTTTGGAACCAAATGTTAGATTTAAATAAAACAGTAATCAGAATGCTCGGGAGCAGTGGGAGGAAAAGCTGGTCATGTTTAACATGCTGACAGGTCCTTTTTTAGGACAAGTCTAAATATAACAAAACAGAAAACGAGATGTTTGCTGCACCTCAGTTGAAATCCTTCATAAGGAAAAATAGACGCAGGTCTATAAACCAAGGGATCCTCTTGGCAATCATCATATAATACAGTGTGTTTACCCATATCCTGTCCACCACCATTAACTTGAGAACTGCGGCAGCTATAGGCATAGAAGTGGTGTCTAGGTATAGTAAAGTAGCCATGCGCTACGCAATGAAACCACCTATAGCGCCACCTGGTGGAAAACAACGGAGTTAGCATGTTTATCTCAAACGGAACGAGATAGAGAAATAAAGTGAATTACAAAGTTGTAGAGCATCATCAAATCAATATGAATCGACACCTTGCATACAGAAATAATATGATTAGAATGTGTAAAACTCACAAGGCTGCGGACGTGAAGCGATACCCCCCCCCCCCCCCCCCCCACCCCCCCCCCCCCCCCCCCCCTCATGGAGACCTTCTACAAGTCATTGGGTATGGTGGCTGTGTGGAGTGGCCTCCACGCTCACCTGACCTGACCCCATTGGACTTCTTTCTGTGAGGTCACATCAAACAGCAGGTGTATGCGACTCCTCCACCAACATTGCAGGACCTACGACCACGTATCACAGATGCTTGTGCAAACGTGTCACCTACCATATTGCACAACATGCAGCAAGATACAGTATGCTGTGCAGAGCCCAGATGTGCATTGCAGCTGACGGGGGACACTTTGAGCAACAAAGTTAAATGAGCACCATATGTGTGACCAGCATTCAATGTTTGTTTGGGGTTTGTTTTTTTTTTGGGGGGGGGGGGGGTGTCATGGGTTTCATATCATAGTATTTCTGTATGCAAGGTGTAGATTTGTATTGAATTGATTATACCATACAATTTTGTAATTCACTTTTTTCCTCTATCTCGTTCCGTTTTTGAGATAAAAATGCGAACTCCGTTGTTTTTCACCAGGTGGCGCTATAGGTGGTTTCATTGCATAGTGCATGGCTTCTTTACTATACCTAGACACCACTTCTATGCCTATAGCTGCCACTGTTCTCAAGTTAATGGCGGTGGACAGGATATGGGTGGACACACTGTATATTGAAAGACGTTACAGGGGTAATCTTCAAAAGAATATTTATTCCATCCAGACAGAAGACAGCAACGTTTCACCCTACAGTAGGGCTTTATCAATCAAGTCCAAATAATTCGTCGTCCTGATGGCACCGTTGCCTGAGGTCACACAGCATAGAGGCTGTCAGTGAAGTAGAAGGAAGAGGCGGCGCTGGGCGGGGAATAGAGCTGGAGTGACGGAGGCTTCAGATCTACGAATAGCTCTTCAGTCTCATTTGCATATCAATTCAACCGCTGATTTCTCAGTAATGGAGGAACAGACCGGCCCTGTAAAGGTATCGCTGAACTTTCCTTATAATATAATAGTTTGGCCAGTAACATTCTGCTGACAGATTCCCTGTAAACTTTTGATCTTAAGGCTTTTGTACATCATGTGCTGGCACGGTAATGTAGACATTGTACTATTCTCACATCACTTCTTGTTCATCCGTACTCATGTGATACCAGATTATGTACAGTGTCATACTGAATACTCCAGGGTCAGAGAACTAAAGTATGTATGGTAGATGTCTAATGTGCACGGGGCTTAACAAAGCGTTACTCCCGTGTTCTTGCATGGAGGAAAAAAAAAAAAAAAAGACTGCAAAGTGCTGGTAAAAACAAGCATCTTTGCAATTTACTTGTTATCTAAAGTCTTCATTCCAGACAGATTTTTAATTTTGTTTATTGCTCATTGTTTTGGTTACTGGATATGTGCTGAACATGCACTATTCTTTTCAGGAGTTAAAAAAATAATCATTTTCAAGCAGAAATTGCTTCAGGAAACTTTTTTTTTTGCAGACTTTTTTTTGCCTCATGGTTTTTGCTTGTTTGTTTTTTTTTTATCCCTTGAAGCCTATCAGATTGGAAAGTAAGTAGTTTGGATGCCATTACTGTCAGGATACATCTTAAAAAGATTCCTGCACATCTGCAGGTTTTTCCCTCCGCTCTCTATAAAGACACATCTGCAGGTTTTTCCTTCCGCTCTCTATAGAGACACATCTGCAGGTTTTTCCTTCTGCTCTCTATAGAGACACATCTGCAGGTTTTTCCTTCCGCTCTCTATAGACACATCTGCATCTTTTTCCCTCCGCTCTCTATAAAGACACATGTGCAGGTTTTCCCCTCCGCTCTCTATACAGACACATCTGCAGGTTTTCCCCTCTGCTCTCTATATAGACACATCTGCAGGTTTTTACTTCCGCTCTCTATAAAGCCATCTGCAGGTTTTTCCTTCCGCTCTCTATAAAGACATCTGCAGGTTTTTCCTTCCGCTCTCTATAAAGACACATCTGCAGGTTTTTCCTTCCGCTCTCTATATAGACAAATCTGCAGGTTTTTCTCACTATCTGACATGAAATCAGAATAAACCTTTCCCGTTTTAGGTCAATTGGGAACCAAAATTATTTATATTTGCCAAATGCCAGAATAATGAGAGAGAGAATGTTTTAAAGCATTTTTATTACTTTTCGCAATGCCAAAGGTGTACATTAACTAAGAGTACTATACCTTTAAACAATATGGTACAGCTAATATGATGATGTCATGTCTTTGGAAGCTTCTGATAGGTTTATTGCCAACATCTGAGTTAATTACAGGCACACCTGTGGATGTATTTTAATGCACACTTGAAACACACTGCTTCTTTGTGCAGCATCATGGAAAAGTCAAAAGAAATCTGCCAAGACCTCAGGAAGAGAATTGTGGACTTGTACAAGTCTGGTTCATCCTTGGGTGCAATTTCCAGATACCTGAAGGTGCCTTGTTCATCTGTACAAACAATTATATGCAAGAGCAAACAAGATGGGAATGTCCAGCCATCATACCGCTCAGGAAGGAGATGGGTTCTGTATACCAGGGATGAACGTTTTTTGGTCAGACGTGTATATCAACCAAAGAACAAAAGCAAAAGACCTTGTGAAGATGCTGGCGGAAGAAGGTAAAGTTGTCATTATTCACAGTGAAACGAGTACTGTATTAACATGGGCTGAAAGGTCACTTTGCCAGGAAGAAGTCATTACTCCAAAAGAAACATAAAAAAAGCCAGATTCATGTTTGAAAAATGCACAGGAACAAATCATAATTTTTGGAGACATGTGATGTGGTCTGATGAAACTAAAATTGTTCTGTTTGGAAGAAAAAGGGAGAAGCTTTGAAGCCTAAGAACACCATCCCGACTGTGAAACACGGGGGTGGCAGCATCATGTTGTGGGGTTGCTTTGCTGCAGGAGGGTCTGGTGCGCTTCACAAAATAGATGGTATCACGAGGAAAGAAGATGATGTGGCAATACTGAAGAAACATCTCAAGACATCAGCCAGTAACTTAAAGCCTGGGTGCAAATGGGACTTCCAAATGGACAATGACCCGAAGCTACTGCCAAACTGGTTGCAAAGTGGCTTAAGGATAACAGTCAATGTTTTGGAGTGGCCATCATAAAGCCCTGATTTCAATCCTATTGACAATTTATGGACAAAGCTGAAAAGGCCGGTGCAAGCAAGACGACCTACAAACATGGCTCAGTTACACCAATTCTGTCAGGAGGAATGGGCCCAAATTCCTACCAACTATTATGAGAAGCTTGTGGAAGGAGATCAAAAACGTTTCACCCAAGTCATACGGTGTAAGGGCACTGCCACCAAATACTAATGAAATGGACGGAGACTTTTGACTTTGCAGAATGTTATATAAATGCCTTAAAGCATTCTCTCTCTCGCCCCTCTCTCCTGGCTTTTTCTTATCCTGTGCTCCAAACCCCCCTGCATAGCCATACCTTCAAAAATATATCCCACAGCCTACCACTAGAGGGAGCATTGGACTCAATAATGACATCGTATACAGTGAGCTCCCTCTAGTGGTGACTACTGGCAGACAAAACTTTACCTTTTAATTTTTTGGCTTTGCTGTTGATTTGGAGCTTTATGGTTTTATTAATCAGCACAGAATATTGTGGATTTATACAATCTCTACTGATAAAAGTTGGAAATTCACTTTAAGGACAGAACACTTTCTACAGCTGGCTTTATTAGTTTACTCGTCATGTATATAACTTTTCAAAAAGTTGACATTTTTTTTCCTCTATTTTTTGTATGTTGTACGGCTGGGTGCTGTAATATTACAGCAATGTGTGCATTATGCAGCTATGGTAAATGATTAAATCAAGCAGGAATAGAAGTGCTTCTAATACCACGAGCACAAAGCTCCAAGGTGACATGAAATACCCCGATAATCTCACAGCGGGGGGCACTTTAATCTTCACAATGCACAACTTCATTTATAAAAAAAACCGCAGAATTATTACAGGAAGGGTCATTATATAGGAATGCTTAGAAGGATTTTGGTGGGAAAAAAAGGACCTTTTCATCTCCAAAGTAAGATCCACATAGAATAATTTCAGAACTTTTTAAGGTTTTAATGTCACCCATAGCCCATTGTGAATAAACTGAAATTATTTTAAGGGGGAAAATAAAACTAAAACAATAAAATAATGAGGTTGCATAAGTCTGAACACCCTCTTATAATTGATAATGTGGTTGTGTTCAAATTAGCTAGTCATGTTACATAGGAGCCAGTGCATGGCCGCCATCATTTACAGTGATTCGGATTAATCTCATATAAAGTTTAGCTGTGGTAGTTGGATTTTCCTGATGTTATATGCATTTTATAGAAATAGCCACGGTCTGTAAACAGCTGACAATACAGCAAAGGGATCTCATTGCTGAAACCTATCATTCAGGGAAAATTTCCTAAGTATTAGATAAACCATGGAACACTGTGAAGACAAATCAAGACGTTTAAGAACAACAGCGACATTATCTAGAACTGGACATCCCTCAGAATTTGATGAAACTACAAGAAGAAAATTGGTCCAAGAGACCTACAACAACATTAAAGGAGCTGCAGGAATTTCCAGTAAGTACTGGTTGTGTATTGCATGTGATAATCTCCCGTTTTCTTCATATGCCTGTTCTGCTGGGTAAGGGCAGTAGACTGAAACCTTTTCATACACAGAATAAAAAACCAAGTCCGGCTATGTTTTGCTAAATCCTACATCAAGTCTGCCACAAGCATGTGTGAAAACATGTTATGTTCGGATGAAAGCAAGGTGGAACTTTTTGGTTATAATTCCAAAAGATATGTGTCACGTGAGGTACGGGAAAGTACCAAGCGCACGGCAAAAGGGAAGGGAAACCCTGTGTCTAAGGAGAGGGAAGTTGGTGATCCCTGACCGAGCCTACTGCTGGTCTCTGAGGTCCCTCACCACCCTAGATAGGTTCTGCACCCATGCAGCTGGATACCTGATCCTAGGTGTCACTATTGCTCGGCCCTAAATAGGGAACGGATGGGATGAGCTCTTCGTTAACCACTCTAAACACACATAGAAGACACAGGGGGAAAAGCATGAACTACTTATCATTAGATGACTTGAGTAGAAGTTCAGCAGAGCTATCAGCAACGATACCACAGAGTACAAGCCACCTGCTTGCAACTTGCTTGAAGGAATGGAAAATATCACCAGCACCAGTCAAAAAGAAGGAAGGGGTATTTAAACATCAAGGGAATACTGATGATCAACAGCTGGGTGGAAGTCGAGCTCATGCTGGGTCCAAAAGAGGGAGAGATGAATCCAGCAGGAAAGCTACCTATACCAATGAATACTGACAACAGGAACAATGAAAAGTCAAAGAGCATTCTGTGCAGCCAAACGCTGTGACCTTCAATGCCCAGAAACCACATGACTGTCTGTCACACGTGACAATATGTTTGGCACAAAGTCAATACTGCGCATCACCAAAAGAACACCATACCCACAGTGAAGCATGATGGAGGCTGCTGTTTTTCAGCAGCTGGAATTGGGGCATTAGTCAAGATGGAGGGAAATATGTACACTTCCAAATATCAGTCAAGTTTGCAAACCTCTGTTAAAAAGATGGAAATTCACCTCACAGAACGACAATCACCCTCCCTATGCATATCTCCAAAGCAACAAAAGCATGGCTTCAATAGAAGATCAAAGTTTTGGAATGGCCAGGCAGACCCCAGACCTGAATCCAACTAAAAATCTGTGGGTGACCTGAAGAGGGGGCTGTACTCAAAAGATGCCCTGACAGGTGTGGAGCTCCTGCAGGGACGGGTGGGCCAATTATAGATGTGCAAAGCTGATAAACCCCTACCTAAAAAGACTAAATTTAAAGGATACATCAACAAAAGTATTACTTTAAGGGTGTGCAGTTTTATGCAACCAAGGCATTTTGTTCATTTTTTTTTTCCACCCTAAAATATTTA
>NW_027444259.1:0-26210 GCF_048569485.1 Anomaloglossus baeobatrachus
CTCTATCTAGCTATCTCTATAAAATGATAGATCAATTGATTATAATGATAATGGATCAATGAATGGAGCGGTTTAAAAAGTGATCAGTTTGTTAAAGGTCCGTTGTTAGACATCCGTCATATTCGTTACAAACGGATCATTACAGAACTTGTGAACCCAGTCTAAGCCTGGTTGGGGCTCTGTCGACACCTGGACTGACAGAAAGATATAGGGAAAACCATATGAAGAAGGGAATGACATTCCCTGGTATCAGACCTCCCCATAATTCCATAAAAATCCAGGCACAAGAACAGGACTTAAATCCTCCATATAAAGTACACTAATGTTCACCGATATTAGCGAGCTTGGCCAACAGTCAAATGTATACGGGAGCCTCTCCACTCTCCCCGACACATGATGTAGGGAGAGATAAGGATTTGGCATGTCTGATGTTTTTTGAGCTCATTGAGATAAGCAGCAGAATGAGCATTCCTGTGTATGGAGGAGTTGGGGAGATAACTGTCGGCCACATGATGGTTCAGCAGTTATTTACGGTGCACGGAGATCCGAATTCAGAGAACCGGTAGAGTTGTCACAGAGAAAACAGTGATTTTATCAAAACTGCAGCATGCAGACCAGTATGTTTCATACTTTCAAGGTTGAAGGTAGACTTATGTCCATGAAGTTTAACTTATAGCCTGAAAGGTTGATCCAGAGAAAGGCAAAAACTCCATGGGGCAGACATTAATAGTACCATTTAAGCAAGCATTGTTGACCTTAGGGAGATCAACATATCCACTGCGGAGACACCATCACGTGTTTCTCAACGCAGTGATTCTAGAGCATTGCCCCCTGGGAAGTATGCAAATAAGAAAGCCACGGAGACTCCATCACGTGTTTCTCAACACTGGCAGGAAACTAGCCAGGTCTTTCACCGGGAAGGAACAACCACAGGAAGGGCAGTCTCCAGTCAAGGAGACCACCTATACCAAACATGGTATCCATCCACAGACAGCCGTTTCAGGGTATTTGCCCCTCATCAGTGTGGAGTAGGAATCTGGCTAGTGGGGGCAATGCCTAGTAAAAGACTACTTAAGCAAGCATTGTTGACCTTAGGGAGATCAACATATCCACTGCGGAGACACCATCACGTGTTTCTCAACGCAGTGATTCTAGAGCATTGCCCCCAGGGAAAAAATTCCTACCTGTCTTCACATATAGCAAGCAGACTTGCTCCCTTGATCATCGCCTCATCCCAGAACCCATAATATTGTATATTTCAAGAAAGGCATCCAGGCCTTTCTTGACTTCTAGTGGTGAATCAACCATTATAACAAGTGACAATGAGTTCCATAGTCTCACTGCTCTTACAGTAAAGAACCTGCGTCTGTGATTATGATTAAACCGTCTTTCCTCTAGACACAGAGGATGCTTCTTTGTCCCTGTTGCAGGTCTAGGTGTAAAATGATCACTAAAAAGATCTTTGTACTGTCCCTCATATACAGTGAAGGAAATAATTATTTGATCCCTTGCTGATTTTGTAAGTTTGCCCGCTGACAAAGACATGAACAGACTATAATTTTAAGGGTAGGTTAATTTTAACAGAGATAGATAGAATATCAAAAATAAAATCCAGAAAATCGCATTGTATAAATTATATAACTGTATTTGCATTTTGCAGAGAGAAATAAGTATATGATCCCCTACCAACCATTAAGAGTTCTGGCTCCTACAGACCACTTAGACGCTCCTAATCAACTCATTACATGCATTAAAAATTGTTACCTGTATAAAAGACTCCTGTCCACAGACTCAATTAATCAGTCAGACTAACCTCTACAACATGAGAAGACCAAAGATCCTTCTAAAGGTACCGTCACACTTAGCGATGCTCCAGTGATCCCACCAGCGATCTGACCTGGCAGAGATCGCTGGAGAGTTGCTACATGGTCGCTGGTGAGCTGTCAATCAGGCAGATCTCCATAGCGATCAGAGATCAGCCACCGGCCACCAATGACCCGTGTAATGACGCTGTGCTTCGTAACTATGGTACACATCGGGTTACAAAGCAAAGCGCTTTGCTTATAGTTACCCAATGTGCACCTTGGCTACATGTGCAGGGAGCAGGGAGCCGGCTTCTAGAAGCTGCGGACGCTGGTAACCAAGGTAAATATCGGGTAACCAAGCAAAACCATTTGCTTGGTTACCCGATGTGTACCTTGGTTACAAGCGTCCGCAGAAGCCAGCGCCCTGTTCCCTGCACATTCAGATTGTTGCTCTCTTGCTGTCAAACACAGCGATGTGTGCTTCACAGCGGGAGAGCAACGACCAAAAACTGGTCCAGGACATTCAGCAATGACCGGCGACCTCACAGCAGGGGCCAGGTTGTTGATGGATGTCACACACAGCGATACCGCTAGCAAGATCGCTGTAGCATCACAGAAACCATGACTCAGCAGCGATGTCGCTAGCGATGTCACTTAGTGAGATATGGCCTTAAGGATGTCAGGGACAACATCATAGACCAGCACAGACTGGAATGGGCTACACAACCATAGGTAAGATGCTGGGTGAGGAGAAGACAACTGTTTGTGCAATAGTAAAAAAAAGGAAGAAATACAAAATGAGTGTCAATCGACGTCAATCAGGGGCACCATGCAAAATCTCACCTCGTGGGGTATCCAGGATCATGAGGAAGGTGAGAGATCAGCCTAAAACTACACAGGAGAACTTGTTAATGATCTCAAGGTAGCTGGGACCACTGTCACTAAGAAAACCATTGGTAACACACTACACCGTAATGGCATAAAATACTGCATTGCCCGCAAAGTCCCACTGCTTAAGAAGGCATATGTGCAGGTGTGGCGCCCTGGACTAGCCAGGTCGTCACAGGTAACACACGCACACCCCCACCCCCACTAGACAGTAACATTAGCCAAACACAAAACCCTTGTTGCCTCCCTCCAGGGTCTTATGTCCACACCAAGTGGGGCGGAGCCAAGCGGTTGGCCCCACCCACCGAGGAGTTCACACGCCTGGAGGCGGGAAAAGTGGCAGTTAGAAGTTGGAGTTGAGTGGAGGAGGTTGAAGTGAGAGGAGAGTGTCTGGGTTTGTGGCCCGGGCACTGACAACAAGGTTGGCAGACGGTGGTGGCCGTCTGCAGGAGTGGTGAATCAATGCGGAACCGTAGGACCGGGGTCGGGCGGTGGCCCGCCGGTACCGACCAGGGAGCAAAGTGAAACCAGCACACACAGGCAGGGCCATCGGACCCCGACTAGGCTTGGAGTCGCCGTCAACAGTCAAATCCTAGTGTGACAGGAACCCCAGGGGTTTCCTAAAAGCCAAAGACCCGTTAGAAGGCAACCGTCCGCACCGTGAGGGTAAACAGCGACCGCCTAAGGCTAGAGACCCAAGGGCCAGCGCCTGCGGGCAAACGCGCTCCTCCGGCATCCATACACCGGGGAGCGGACTACCGTTGGGGACCCATCGTAGTCAAACAGTACACAAAGGTGCAGGGAAAGACAGCCAACATCACCTGTCCGGGGAAAGACACAGCAGCCGGCTGCGGAACCCGTCCATCCAGCCGTTTGGTTTACCGAGGACTTTGTGCCTCTCTTACTGAGTGAGTACACCCGTGCCATCCGGCACCATGCCGCGCTGTCCCTGCAACTCTGCACCTCACCAACCCTGCCTCCCCGTCACACCACCGGGCCCCGGGACCACCAACCCCTACCCACCGAGGGGGAAAACAACATCCCAGCTGCTCCCCATCATCGCTCCCGGGATCCCCGTCACCAGCGGCGGTGGTGCCCATCTTCACCACAAACCGTGGGTGGCGTCAATGACTAAATCCCCCCAAAACCAACCACCCTTTTCACTCACGGGCGAGGAGAGCCGCTCGAGTAGCCGGATCCAGCCCACCGCTCGAGCCACCGAGCAGCAGCAGCAGCGCCGGACCCGAGCGTTAGCGAGCGCACTGGCGGCATCCTCCCCGCCCGCGACACAGGCCCATCTGAAGCTGGCCAATGAACACCTGGATGATTCTGAGAGTGATTGGGAGAAGGTGCTATAGTCAGATGAGACAAAAATTGAGTTCTTTGGTCTTAACTCAACTCACCGTGTTTGGAGGAATAGAAATGCTGCCTATGACCCAAAGAACACCGTCCCCACTGTCAAGCATGGAGGTGGAAACATTATGTTTTGTTTCTCTGCTAAGGGCCCCAGACTACTACACTGCATCAATGGGATAATGTATGGAGCCATGTACCGTAAAATACTGAGTGACAACCTCCTTCCCTCTGCCAGGACATTAATAATGGTTCATGGCTGGGTCTTCCAGCCCAACAATATATGAAATAACATGACACTTCTAATATTTAGAGACTTTGTGCTCTGGTAGGGACCAAATCCATATATCCAGAATGAGAAGAACCAGGCACTCCAAAGTGGATGAAAGGAAGAACAATTTTTATTCAAAGTGGTAAGACAGTTCAAATGGGGCAGACGTCTTGGTCGATACAGTGACCTTCATCAGTGGAACTGTGAAATATGTAAGCATATACAAACAAAAAAGAAACAATCAACAAAGCTGTCCGACCTAACAGTGATTATGTACAAATATACAAACATCTAGCCTACCAAGAAAAGGAAATAACAGAATATCATTTGAAATGCTTGTATAAGAGAATCAAAGTGTAATGTGTGAGATATCACACAAAATATCACAATCAAAAGAACAAGAAAAAATGGAAGGGAAGAGGAGGAGGGAAAAGGGGTAGGAATAACGGGATGGAAAAAGACTGAGTACGTGATATAGATGAGAAAAAAGTTGACTTCTTACCTGGCTATATGTGCAGAAACCGGAAAATCAAAAAGAAGAAATTCTGGTGCAAACACACAATAGTAAAGAAATAAGAAACCCAAGAAATATAATGTAATGTGAAAAGATACAAGGGGGAAAAAAAGAATATGCTATTCTTACCGAAGTTGCATAGAAGTGGTAGATTATAAGGCAAGAAAAGACTCAAATATGAGAATACTGTGAAACTGTATGGAAAACAAGGGGAAAGAAAATAGAATAGATCTGAATATGCAAACAAGGACAAGAACAAAGAAGAAAATGACATAAAAAAGATGAAATAAAATCAGGAAATGAAATGAAATTGAAAAAATGTGTAAGACCTGGGGTGAGGAGGTAAGTGTCCGTCGGTCCTCACTTAAAGGAGGGATGCATAGAAGGAGCTGCCTAAAGGCAAACACAAAAGGAAGCATAAAAAAAACTTGATAAATGCATAATCAGGATAAAAGGAAGGAAAAAGAAAAATAAATACTACCTTTTAGAGATGTCAGGCACTAGATGACAATACACGACATCTGTAGCTAGTGTGCGGGGTGTAAAACACTATAGGGATTGTATAATGGACCACTCGCAATATCCTTTGCTTGTCTACTTGCTAGTGAATGACAAAAAAATATATAAGATAAACAAGTGAGTAATACTGTTAAAATAAAGATAATAGGAACTATCTAAATGAGATGGTTGAAGAAGCCTTACCTAGGTTACATCGGTGAATGAATGCTAAGTAAATGAATGGACACTGTTCTCCATAATATTAACCCAGTGCTAACATACATATCTCTTCACTTATTTTCTCCATTCATTCTCGCACGCATGCGCAATACATATACTTCATGTAATGACACTTTTTACGTCATCTACCTAGCGCGACTTATACCCGGACGTTTTCCTCACTGGGTTTCCCATACGCGAGCGGTAGATCCCACATGATTCTCCAGAGGCGGTATTCTCATCGTAGGTAAGGTCATTCATTAGCGTTTGCTTATTTACCACCACATGATTTTTATTTATTCCACTAGTAAGTACATTCCCTAGACCGGGTTAATATTACGGAGAACAGTGTCCATTCATTTACTCAGCATTCATCCACCGATGTAACCTAGGTAAGGCTTCTTCAACCACCGCATTTAGATAGTTCTTACTATCTTTATTTTACCAGTTGTTTATCTTATATATTTTTTTGACATTCACTAGCAAGTACACAAGCAAAGGATATTCCGAGTGGTCCATTATACAATCCTACAATCCCTATAGTGTTTTAGAACCCACACACTCCACCCTTAATGTGCTTATAACTAGAGATGAGCGAACCGGCCGTGGTTCGGCTCGCCGAACGGAGGTCCCGTTCGAGTTCGGTTCGGCGAACCGGTTCAGCGAACCACTCGAACCCCATAGAAAACAATGGCAGGCAATCACAAACACATAAAAACACCTAGAAAACACCCTCAAAGGTGTCCAAAAGGTGACAACAACTCACAACACAACACAAACACATGGGAAAGTGACAAGGACATATACTCATGCGAAAACAAAAGAGCTGGACAAGGAAAAAGAGGAGAAGACACAGATATATGAGTATATGCAAGGAAACATCGATGCCATTACTGTGCAACTTGAGCCCTGCTCATTTTAGGCTTCCAATCTGGATAAATTGCCTGAGCTCGCCACGTACGCCTTGGGGATCTTGTCATGTCCTGCAGCCAGCGTTCTCTCGGAACCTGTCTTCAGTGCTGCTGGGGGTCTGCTGGCAGATAAGCACACGCGTCTGTCCACTGACAATGCGGACATGGCTCTCAGAGGACTTTTCTTCCCCTGGGTCAGCCAGGGGAGGCGAAAGGCACGCGTATTTTTGAGAGTGCTTCATGCAAAGCATCTGTTTCATTTTGAAAAGGGGCATCAACTGATGCCAGTCAAGTGGAGTGTGTGTGGCCCAATTAGTGGTAACGAGGGAGACTGTGGTTGGAGTCCCCTCGCTGTGTTTCTAAAAGAACCAAGATGAACAAGTCATGGCTCTCAGAGGACTTTTCTTCCCCTGGGTCAGCCAGGGAAGGCGAAAGGCACGCGTATATTTGAGAGTGCTTCATGCAAACCATCTTTTTCATTTTGAAAACGGGCATCAACTGATGCCAGTCAAGTGGGGTGTGTGTGGCCCAATTAGTGGCAACGAGGGAGACTGTGGTTGGAGTCCCCTCGCTGTTTTTTACATGATTTTCGAAGTGCATGACATGCCTAAGAGGTTTAGTTTCAGCATCTCAAACTTGTTGGCTACAGAAAGGCTGCCTTTACACCCTTTTGTCACCGAGGATTTTCGATACGTTATGCCCATTGCAGTGCCCCAAGAGCCGATGGCCATTTGCCACTCCTTCTCCAAGAAAGGGGTGCCTGCGCTAACGCAGCAGGTCGCACACAACATCACCGCTTCCTTGAGAAACTCTGTGTGTGACAGGGTGCATTTCACCACAGATGCTTGGAAAAGTAAGCATGGACAGGGGCGTTACATGTCGCTGACTGGGCACTGGGTAACTATGGTGATAGATGGAGAAGTGTCTGCTGTACAAGTCTTTCCGTCCCCACAAGTTGTGTGTTTCAATCCTTCCTCTGTATGTACAAGTTCCTCCACTGCTTCTGCCTCATCAACCTCGTGTTGTTCCTGCACCTCAGCCCAAACCCTGTGTGGTCAGGCCACCCTTCCTTGTAACTGTGCCCAAGGAATCCCACACACCTCCTTACTATGCTGGCAGCAGAGCTCAAGGCCATCAGGCGGTCAAATGTTTACTTTGAAATGTAGGGGAAATGTGAGACACCGCTGAGAAGTTGTGGACGGTTAGCTCTGGAGAGTGAGACCGAGTTTCATCAATGGTTGTCTCCACTCAACCAGCAGCCAGGGAATGCTGGGTGCGACAATGATGCTAAACAGTCTGCGGCCCTTCTTCAGGGCAATGTGACACACGTGCCTTGTATGGCTCACGTGTTGAATCCGAATCTCCAGAACTTTTTAAAACACTATCCCAGCCTACATGTCCTTCTGTCAAGGGCACGGTGTAACGCCTGCCTGGATCAACACACTCAGACGGGCTGTAAAGGATAGGCTAGAGGGAACCCACTCACCAAGCTGGACCCCCAGAAACCTGAAACACTTTAATCCCTATACAGTGATGTTGAATGACACAGGGCCCAAGTTGATCAATACCTGTGGAAGGCTGCAGTTCCAGAGAATAGCAAAAAAAACGGAAAATTGTGGTTTAAGGGATAACAATAAATATTTTATTATCTGGCAAATACCATATTATAACACTCATAATTTGCATATGGAGAGCAGGGGGCAAAAAGGGTATCCAGGTATTCAGTATATAGTTAATTAAATCACATTATTGCTACATGGAAGTACATGTCCACAGAGGATACAGGGAATAAAGTGTCATGTGCAATACAATTACTATTACCACAGAAACAGGGGGATTACATAAACATTGCACACAGTCCCATATAAAGTGCTATGCATATCCTAGTGGATCAGACAAGAGTTTTAGCAGCACATATGTTTTGTGAACAACCCACACGATCACATGGCCAGGTTGAGATGCAGAAGGACTCGTGCAGGCAGCAACTGCACATGTGCGAGCATTCACATGTTCATTGGCTAAAAGCACACTGTGAGGTAGCACGGTCGGCTGCGCAGCAGAAGACACGGGATCCAGGCATTAAGGTTCACAGCACACGGTTTTAATGTCCAAACAAAAGTCCACAACAATATACATGTGCCTCTCCAGCAGAGAGCTCAGGGAGTTGTGTTCACTCCCTCCCACCCGGCACACCTGCCCTTGTTCCTGTTTCCATTTAACCCTTCCTTCAGCCTGTAGGAAAACAGCATTAACCCTAGAGTGGATTTACTTTCTATCATGGAGTGAGCACAACCGGGGCGAGACATACCGGCCATCATAGATAACCCCGGTCACAGTCTCACATACCCCCCCCTCAGTTCAAGCGTGCGGGGTTGAACTCCCGCCATCAAA
Source organism: Anomaloglossus baeobatrachus (assembly GCF_048569485.1). NCBI lineage: Eukaryota > Metazoa > Chordata > Amphibia > Anura > Aromobatidae > Anomaloglossus > Anomaloglossus baeobatrachus. The sequence continues at coordinate 8,851 of NW_027444259.1, forward strand.
CACGGGCCGCGGGACAAGGCATCGGCGTTGCCCTGCAACCTACCGGCCCTATGTTCAACTGTAAACCGGAAGTTCTGCAGAGAAAGGAACCACCGGGTAACCCGGGCATTCCGTTCCTTGGCGGACCTCATCCAGACCAGTGGAGAGTGATCCGTCACCAAGCGAAACTGCCGTCCCAGCAGGTAATAGCGTAGGGACTCCAAGGCCCACTTGATCGCCAGGCACTCCTTCTCCACTACGCTATAATTCCGCTCGGGAGGGGTGAGCTTCCTACTTAAGAAGGTGACGGGGTGTTCCTCCCCCTGAACCACCTGAGACAGCACTGCCCCCAGGCTGACCTCTGAGGTGTCAGTCTGCACTATGAACTCCTTCCGGAAATCAGGGTGTACAAGAACGGGCTGTCCGCACAGGACCCCCTTCAGGGCCCGGAAGGAGTCCTCGGCCTGCGGAGTCCAGCGCACCATGACGGACTTCTTGCCTTTGAGAAGGTCCGTCAAGGGGGCTGATAGTCCCACAAAATCCTTTACAAACCTCCTGTAGTATCCCACGATACCCAGGAAGGCCCTAACCTGCTTCGTGGTCAGGGGTCTAGGCCACTTCTGGATCGCCTCAACCTTGTTAACTTGGGGCTTAATCACTCCTTGGCCTATCACGTAGCCCAAGTAGCGGGCTTCCGTGAGTCCCAACGCACATTTCTTGGGATTGGCTGTCAACCCGGCTGTTCGAAGCGCGTCCACCACCGCTTGTACCTGTTCCAAGTGGGTCTGCCACTCGGAGCTGTAAATAATGATGTCATCAAGGTACGCTGATGCACACGCCTGGTGGGGTTCCAGCACTAAGTCCATCAACCTCTGGAACGTGGCCGGAGCGCCATGTAACCCAAAAGGCAAGACAACATAGTGGAAGAGACCCTCCGGCGTAACAAAAGCGGTTTTCTCCTTGGCGGACTCCGTCAGTGGCACCTGCCAGTACCCCTTGGTCAGGTCGAGCGTGGTAAAATATCGCACCTGTCCCAGCCTATCAATCAGCTCATCCACCCGGGGCATGGGGTAGAGATCGAACTTGGATATTTCGTTCAATCTCCTAAAGTCATTGCAGAACCTTAAGGAGCCATCGGGTTTTGGTATTAGGACAATCGGACTAGCCCATTCACTTCGGGATTTTTCGATGACCCCCAGGCGTAACATTGTCTTTACTTCCTCTGATATGGCTTGTCGTCGAGCCTCCGGTACCCGGTATGACTTCAGGCGTACCTTCAGGTGGGGCTCGGTGACAATATCATGTCGTATCAGACTGGTCCTACCGGGCAGCTCGGAGAAGACATCGGGGTTCTGCTGAACCAACCGTCTGGACTCTCGCCTCTGAGTCTTGGTGAGGGCTTCTCCAATCCTTACTTCCGGTTCGTCCTCTCCGGAGGTCGCTGGAGCCGGATGTGAACGACCCGAAGAGGAGGGAGATGGGGAAAAAACAGCCATCAGGCTTTCCCGTTCCTGCCAAGGTTTTAATAGGTTGACATGGTATATTTGTTCAGGTTTCCGCCTACCGGGCTGCAATACTTTATAGTTAACCACCCCGACTCTTTCCTTTATCTCGTAGGGGCCTTGCCACTGAGCCAGGAATTTACTCTCCGCCGTGGGGATTAATACCAACACCCGATCCCCGGGTTTAAAGGTCCGCACGGTGGCTTGTCTATTGTAGCGGCCGCTTTGCGCGGCCTGAGCCTCCTGTAAATGCTCCTTCACAATTGCCATGACCGCGCTTATGCGGTTCTGCATACCCAAAATGTGTTCAATCACACTTTTATGGGGGGTGGGCTCTTGCTCCCATGTTTCCTTTGCCAGGTCCAACAATCCCCGGGGATGTCGCCCGTATAACAATTCAAAAGGCGAAAACCCCGTGGATGCCTGTGGCACCTCACGGATGGCAAACATCAAATAGGGAAGCATCATATCCCAGTCTTTCCCGTCTTTTGAAATCACCCTTTTGAGCATGGTTTTCAGGGTTTTATTGAAACGCTCGACTAAACCGTCCGTTTGAGGATGATACACAGACGTACGCAACTGCTTGATCTGGAGTAGCCGGCATAGCTCTTTGGTCACTTTAGACATGAATGGGGTCTCCTGATCCGTAAGGATCTCCTTGGGCAACCCCACCCGGCAGAACACAGCAAACAACTCCCGAGCTATAAGCTTTGCTGCAGTATGTCTGAGAGGTATCGCCTCGGGATACCGGGTGGCATAGTCAACGATCACTAGGATGTGTTGGTGCCCTCGAGCGGACTTTACGAGGGGCCCCACCAGATCCATCCCTATCCGTTCAAAAGGGACTTCTATAATGGGTAACGGTACCAACGGACTGCGAAAATGGGTCAGGGGTGCGGTAAGCTGACACTCCGGGCAGGTTTCGCAGAACCGTTTTACCTCCCCAAAGACTCCGGGCCAATAGAACCTTTGCAATATTCGCTCCTGCGTTTTCTTGACCCCTAGGTGGCCACTCATCAGGTGTTTATGAGCCAAGTCGAGGACCCGCCGGCGATGTGGCTGGGGCACCACCAACTGCTCTACCCCCACGCCCCGTATTTCATCTACCCGGTAGAGTAAATCTTGCTTAAGAGCGAAATGGGGGTACCTTACTTGGGCACCGGGCAGCTGTGCCACCCCGTCAATTACTGTCACCCGACTCCGGGCATGTATTAATGTAGGGTCCTGGAGTTGGGCAGTCCCAAACGTATCCGGGGACGCCTCCAACTCCGGGATGGGTTCGACCGTCTCAGCCTCTCCTGCCAATACCTCTAGGGGCGACCTATCGGGTTCACATTCTGTCCCTATCATGGGGACCCCTACGGCAGGTGTCCCGGATTCAGGATTGTAGGGCTCAGGTCCCAGACTGACCAATTTCTGAGGAGACTTAGGGGGTCCCTTCCATAAAGTCCAAAAATAGGGCAGATCCCTTCCTAGGATCACATCATAGGGAAGAGTGTTAAGAAGTCCCACCTCATGTTGCACCTGACCGCAAGGTGCTGTGATGGTGACAATCCCTGTGGGATAGTCTCGGCGGTCCCCATGTATGCAAACCACCCCCACGGTATGTCCTGTGGCCTTTACTTTAGCCCTCAAGGTGGATCGCACAAGGGTCACTAAGCTTCCGGAATCCAACAATCCTGTAACCGGACATCCATTCACCTGTATTTGGCACAAGTGGGGCTCCGTCTCTGGGGAGACCAGGTCAGCGGTACACACCACCTGAGCATACATTGAACCCCGCCGGGTAACCCCACAATCCATGGGCCCCGTGGTGAGTGGACACTGGGCTTCCATATGTCCCACCCGCTTGCACCGCCAACATCTAATGGGGACGGAAACCCCCTTGACGGGTTGTCGTTTAGGGTACAGAACCTTCCGGACCTCAGAAATGGCGGCCGCGGCCTCAGACGGGACGGTAGGGGACTCTTGCACCGTTGTCAGCGGTGGGTCCTTGGCCCTAGGCTTGGAGGGGCCGGACCGACGGGCGGTACGCAAAGTCTCAGTGTCCCGTATCAAGTCCTGCGTAGCCACATGCCGCTCTACCAGGGACACTAATTGGTCCAGGGTACTCGGGTCACCCTGTCCTACCCACCGTTGAACGGTGACGGGTAAAGTGCGCACAAAACGATCCACTACTACCCTTTCCACCATTTGCGCCGGGCTCAGAGTGTCAGGCTGCAACCACTTTTTTACAAGATGCAACAAGTCATAGGCCTGGGAGCGTACGGGTTTGGCTTCCTCATAGAACCACTGATTTACCCGCTGAGCCCGTACATAGGTATTCACCCCCAACCGAGCCAGTATTTCGTCTTTCAGGGTCACATAGTCAATGGCGACCTCGGTACAGAGGTCCAGGTACGCTTTTTGGGGTTCCCCCGTCAGATAGGGCGACAATACCTCAGCCCACTGGGGGGTCGGCAGCTTTTCCCGCTCGGCCACCCGCTCAAACACCGCCAGGAACGCTTCCACATCATCCCCTGGGGTCATCTTTTGCAACGCTTGTCTCACCGCTTTCCGGACGCTGCCGTCGTCACCCGGTCCCGGGGTTGTTGCTGCCGGTCCGGCACGGATCGACTTGGCCAGGAGAACCATCTGTTCTTGATGTCTTTGTTCCTGCAATTGCAAGGCTTGCTGCTGACTAGAGATGAGCGAACCGGTCGCGGTTCGGCTCGAGGTCGGTTCGCCGAACGGGGGTCCCGTTCGAGTTCGGTTCGTCGAACGTTCGACGAACCGAACTCGAACGTATAGGCTATAATGGGAGGCAATCACAAACACATAAAAATGCATTATAAATGTACACAAACAGTTAATAAACATTGCCATAACACTTACCGGTCCTCGCGATCCCTTCTGCACTCTGTCTCCTGCCGCTATTCCATCCAATGATCGCTGAATCCTCCCGGTGACCTGCACTGCCAGCAGAGAAGCAGGACCTATCGTGACGTCAAAATAGCCATGTGACCAGTCACGTGGCTATTATCTCATTGGCTACAGACTGGTCACATGACTATGACACGTCATGTAGGACCTGCGAGTGCATCTCTCCGGTACACGGTGCACATATGTGTATCGCCGTGTACCGGCGACATGCTCTAGCACACGGTCGACTCCCAGTTCCGTTAGGGACCGGCTGACACAGCCGGTCATTAACGGAGATCACCGTTGCCATAGCAACGCAGTTAGCGGTGACGTCACCGCTAACCGCGGCTCCGAGAGCACCGTTGCTATGGTAACGCGTCTGTCAGCGTTACCGCTAGCAGCCAGCAGTGATCACTCACGGAGTGAAGGCTGCACGCTGCTTCCCGATTGTAGTGAGCATTGTAGTTAGGATGGAGGTTCCCCAGCCCCAAGTGATGCCCCTCACTACAATCGTCACTACTACTACACTAGAAAGAAAGAAGACAGAAGAGCAGGATCGTGGAGGGCTGACAGGGGGTAATAAAGATGGAGTCTCTAATGTGTCTGTGTATTTATTTCTATTAAAGTATTTTTTCTCTGTGTGGTGTCTTTTTTTAACCCTTTATTGGAGATTCTTAATGGCCGGGTCAAACGTGCCTGACATTAAGAATCTCTGGCTTAATACTGGCTGGTAAAACAAAGCCAGTATTAACTCATGATTACCCAACAAGCCACCCGGCTCCAGGGCTGTTGGAAGAGTTGGATACAGCGCCAGATGATGGCGCTTCTATGAGAGCGCCATTTTCTGGGACGGCTGCGGACTGAAATCCGCAGCAGAGGCGCCCACAAACCTCGGGCTAACCTGTGCTGCGGATTCCAATCCCCAGCTGCCTAGTTGTACCCGGCTGGACACAAAAATAGGGCGAAGCCCACGTCATTTGTTTTTTAATTATTTCATGAAATAAGTGAAATAATTAAAAAAAAACGGGCTTCCCTATATTTTTGGTTCCCAGCCGGGTACAAATAGGCAACTGGGGGTTGGAGGCAGCCCGTGGCTGCCAGCTGTACCTGGCTAGCATACAAAAATATGGCGAAGCCCACGTCATTTTTTTGGTGGGCAAAAAACTTCTGCATACAGTCCTGGATGGAGTATGCTGAGCCTTGTAGTTCTGCAGCTGCTGTCTGCTCTTCTCCATACAGACAGACAGCAGCTGCAGAACTACAAGGCTCAGCATACTCCATCCAGGACTGTATGCAGAAGTTTTTTGCCCCCTGAAAAAATTATGTGGCTTCGCCATATTTTTGTATGCTAGCCAGGTACAGCAGGCAGGTACGGCTGCCCCCAACCCCCAGTTGCCTATTTGTACCCGGCTGGGAACCAAAAATAAAGGGAAGCCCTTTTTTTATTATTTCATGAATTTCATGAAATAATTAGAAAACAAATGACGTAGGCTTTGCCCCATTTTTGTGTCCAGCCAGGTACAACTAGGCAGCTGGGGATTGGAATCCGCACCACCGGTTGGCCTGAGCTTTCTGGGCCCCACTGCTGCGAATTGCAGTCTGCAGCCACCTCAGAAAATGGCATTTTCATAGAAGCGCCATCTTCTGGCGCTGTATCCAACTCTTCCAGCACCTGCCTGCTATACCTGGCTAGCATACAAAAATATAGCGAAGCTCACGTCCTTTTTTTGTAGCTTTTTGGCAAAAAAAAAAAAAAAATGCTTCCCTGGATTTTCCATTGCCAGTGAAGGTAACTCCAAGCAGTGGGGGTTAGCAGCCAGTAGCTGCTTGGATTACCCTTAGCTAGCAATACAAAAAATGCAGTGGGAGCTAACATATTTTTTTTTAATTATTTATTTAAATAACTAAAAATAAAATGGGCTTCCCTGTATTTTGATTGCTGGACATCACAGTGCTGTAAAAAGAAATCTTTAAAAAAATGACGTAGCGCTCCGCGGTATTTTTGATTCTCAGCGCAGATAAAGCAGACAGCTATGGATTGCCACCCCCATCTGCCTGCCGTTACCTTGGTTGGCAATCAAAATACAGGGAAGCCCATTAATTTTTTCTATTTAAAAAATAGTTAAAAAAAAAAAATTACGTTGGGTCCCCCCATTTTTGATAGCCAGCTAGGGTAAAGCAGACGGCTGTAGCCTGAAAACCACAGCTGGCAGCTTTACCGTGGTTGGGGATCCAATGTGGAGGTCCCCTCAGGCTCTTTTTTATAATTATTTTATAAATATTAATAATTACACAATAAAAGTAGGGGACCCCCCAAATTGGATCACCAGCCAAGGTAAAGCGGACAGCTGTGGTCTGGTATTCTCAGGGTGGGAAGGTCCATAGTTATTGGGCCTTCACAGCCTAAAAATAGCAGGCCGCAGGCACCCCAGACGTGGCGCATCCACTAGATGCGCCAATCCTGGCGCTTCACCCCAGCTCATCCCGTGCCCTGGTGCAGTGGCAAACGGGGTAATAAATCGGGTTGATACTAGCTGTAAAGTCACCTGAGATCAAGCCCAGCAGTTTGTGATGTCATGGCGTCTATTAGATACCCAACATCATAAACTGTCAGTACTAACAAAAACAAAAAATCGACAAAAGAAATTTATTTGAAAAAACAGTCCCCAAAACATTTCCTCTTTCACCAATTTATTGTAAGAAAAAAAATAAAGGGGTCCCACGACGACTCTGGACCGTCTAGAATATGGGGGGGAGACACTCAGGGAACGTATCCCCCATTTTCTAGGAGTGCGGACCCTTCATGTGAGGAGTGTGGGTGCAATGAATCTGCACTCACTCTCCCCGGGTCCACAGCAGCAGAGTCCATGTCGTAATGGTTGCTACCAAAGCTGCAATGCCCTGCTCATGAGGTAAGGGCATGCCTAATCAGGAGAACTACTGTAGAGGAAGCTCTGCTCACTGGTATATAGGTGCTCAGAGGTAATAATAGATAAAATTAGTGAGTAACCTCGGCACTCTATATCTCCCAGACTAAGTCAGTAAGTCACAATGGATAGTAATGCAAAATCACTCTTTATTGGTCCGTATTAAGAAAATTTTTTTTTCATAAGCATATATGTTTTTGTCCAAAACAAGTTACAAATGACGTTTCGGCCTGAGCCTTCGTCAGATTGGACTTATCTGCATGTAATCATGAAAAATGACAATAATCAGTATCACATAAGAGTGAGAGAACAATAACATAAACTCGAACAATGTAGAGGTACAATTGGGATGCAGCAAAAAAATTGCAACACAGCAAGAAATGAAACACATGATACAAATGTCATAATACAGTACAAGGACAATATAGTAATGACAAATATGGGGTCAGAGTAGACTTAGACAGCTCTGGTACGAAAGAGATGTCAATCATAAAGTAACATGTGCAGTAGGTGTAGAGCTACACTATGCATGGCAGAGCTAATGGGTAGACCGACCATAGAAAAAGTAGAGAAAAAGTGGAGAAAAAGTAAAGAATAAGTGGAACATAAGAGGAGAAAAAGTGGAGAAAAAGTGGAGAAAAAAGTGGAGAAAAAGTGGAGAAAAAGTGGAGAAAAAGTGGAGAAAAAGTGGAGATTAAGAGGAGAAAAAGTGGAGAAAAAAGTGGAGAAAAAGTGGAGAAAAAGTTGAGCATAAGAGGAGAAAAAGTGGATATTAAGAGGAGAAAAAGTGGAGAAAAAGTGGAGCATAAGAAGAGAAAAAGTGGAGAAAAAGTGGAGAAAAAGTGGAGAAAAAGTGGAGCATAAGAGGAGAAAAAGTGGAGAAAAAGTGGAGAAAAAGTGGAGCATAAGAGGAGAAAAAGTGGAGAAAAAGTGGAGAAAAAGTGGAGAAAAAGTGGAGCATAAGAGGAGAAAAAGTGGAGAAAAAGTGGAGAAAAAAGTGGAGAAAAAGTGGAGCATAAGAGGAGAAAAAGTGGAGATTAAGAGGAGAAAAAGTGGAGAAAAAGTGGAGCATAAGAGGAGAAAAAGTGGAGAAAAAGTGGAGAAAAAGTGGAGAAAAAGTGGAGCATAAGAGGAGAAAAAGTGGAGAAAAAAGTGGAGAAAAAGTGGAGCATAAGAGGAGAAAAAGTGGAGATTAAGAGGAGAAAAAGTGGAGAAAAAGTGGAGCATAAGAGGAGAAAAAGTGGAGAAAAAGTGGAGAAAAAGTGGAGAAAAAGTGGAGCATAAGAGGAGAAAAAGTGGAGATTAAGAGGAGAAAAAGTGGAGAAAAAGTGGAGAAAAAGTGGAGCATAAGCGGAGAAAAAGTGGAGAAAAAAGTGGAGAAAAAAGTGGAGAAAAAGTGGAGAAAAAGTGGAGCATAAGAGGAGAAAAAGTGGAGAAAAAGTGGAGCATAAGAGGAGAAAAAGTGGAGAAAAAGTGGAGAAAAAAGTGGAGAAAAAGTGGAGCATAAGAGGAGAAAAAGTGGAGATTAAGAGGAGAAAAAGTGGAGAAAAAGTGGAGCATAAGAGGAGAAAAAGTGGAGAAAAAGTGGAGAAAAAGTGGAGAAAAAGTGGAGCATAAGAGGAGAAAAAGTGGAGAAAAAAGTGGAGAAAAAGTGGAGCATAAGAGGAGAAAAAGTGGAGATTAAGAGGAGAAAAAGTGGAGAAAAAGTGGAGCATAAGAGGAGAAAAAGTGGAGAAAAAGTGGAGAAAAAGTGGAGAAAAAGTGGAGCATAAGAGGAGAAAAAGTGGAGAAAAAAGTGGAGAAAAAGTGGAGCATAAGAGGAGAAAAAGTGGAGAAAAAGTGGAGAAAAAGTGGAGCATAAGAGGAGAAAAAGTGGAGATTAAGAGGAGAAAAAGTGGAGAAAAAGTGGAGAAAAAGTGGAGAAAAAGTGGAGAAAAAGTGGAGCATAAGAGGAGAAAAAGTGGAGAAAAAGTGGAGAAAAAGTGGAGAAAAAGTGGAGCATAAGAGGAGAAAAAGTGGAGAAAAAGTGGAGAAAAAAGTGGAGAAAAAGTGGAGCATAAGAGGAGAAAAAGTGGAGATTAAGAGGAGAAAAAGTGGAGAAAAAGTGGAGAAAAAGTGGAGAAAAAGTGGAGCATAAGAGGAGAAAAAGTGGAGAAAAAAGTGGAGAAAAAGTGGAGCATAAGAGGAGAAAAAGTGGAGATTAAGAGGAGATAAAGTGGAGAAAAAGTGGAGCATAAGAGGAGAAAAAGTGGAGAAAAAGTGGAGAAAAAGTGGAGCATAAGAGGAGAAAAAGTGGAGATTAAGAGGAGAAAAAGTGGAGAAAAAGTGGAGAAAAAGTGGAGCATAAGAGGAGAAAAAGTGGAGAAAAAAGTGGAGAAAAAAGTGGAGAAAAAGTGGAGAAAAAGTGGAGCATAAGAGGAGAAAAAGTGGAGAAAAAGTGGAGAAAAAGTGGAGCATAAGAGGAGAAAAAGTGGAGAAAAAGTGGAGAAAAAAGTGGAGAAAAAGTGGAGCATAAGAGGAGAAAAAGTGGAGAAAAAAGTGGAGAAAAAGTGGAGAAAAAGTGGAGAAAAAGTGGAGCATAAGAGGAGAAAAAGTGGAGAAAAAAGTGGAGAAAAAAGTGGAGAAAAAGTGGAGAAAAAGTGGAGCATAAGAGGAGAAAAAGTGGAGAAAAAGTGGAGAAAAAAGTGGAGCATAAGAGGAGAAAAAGTGGAGATTAAGAGGAGAAAAAGTGGAGAAAAAGTGGAGCATAAGAGGAGAAAAAGTGGAGAAAAAGTGGAGAAAAAGTGGAGAAAAAGTGGAGCATAAGAGGAGAAAAAGTGGAGATTAAGAGGAGAAAAAGTGGAGAAAAAGTGGAGCATAAGAGGAGAAAAAGTGGAGAAAAAGTGGAGAAAAAGTGGAGCATAAGAGGAGAAAAAGTGGAGAAAAAAGTGGAGAAAACGTGGAGAAAAAGTGGAGAAAAAGTGGAGAAAAAGTGGAGCATAAGAGGAGAAAAAGTGGAGATTAAGAGGAGAAAAAGTGGAGAAAAAGTGGAGAAAAAGTGGAGCATAAGAGGAGAAAAAGTGGAGAAAAAAGTGGAGAAAAAGTGGAGAAAAAGTGGAGAAAAAAATGGAGAAAAAGTGGAGAAAAAGTGGAGAAAAAGTGGAGCATAAGAGGAGAAAAAGTGGAGATTAAGAGGAGAAAAAGTGGAGAAAAAGTGGAGATTAAGAGGAGAAAAAGTGGAGCATAAGAGGAGAAAAAGTGGAGAAAAAAGTGGAGAAAAAGTGGAGAAAAAGTGGAGAAAAAAATGGAGAAAAAGTGGAGAAAAAGTGGAGAAAAAGTGGAGAATAAGAGGAGAAAAAGTGGAGAAAAAGTGGAGAAAAAGTGGAGAATAAGAGGAGAAAAAGTGGAGAATAAGTGGAGAAAAAAATGGAGAAAAAGTGGAGAGAAAGTGGAGAAAAAAATTGAGAAAAAGTGGAACACCCTTTGGTACCTTTCATGTGGCACTAAGGGGTGCTTAGCTTTGTATTTAGCCAAAAAAATGAAAAAAAAATGACATAGGGTTCCCCCTAGTTTTGTAGCCAGCTAGGGTAAAGCAGACGGCTGCAGCCTGCAGACCACAGCTGGCAACCTCACCTTGGCTGGTAATCCAAAACTGAGGGCACCCCACGCTGTTATTTTAAATTAAATAAATAATTAAAAAAAAAACCACGTAGGGGTCCCCCAAAATTGGATCACCAGCCAAGGTAAAGCAGACAGCTGGGGCCTGATATTCTCAGACTAGGGAGGTCCATGGTTATTGGAATCTCCCCAGCCTAAAAATAGCAGGCCGCAGCCGCCCCAGAAGTGGCGCATCCATTAGATGCGCCAATCCTGGTGCTTCGCCCCAGCTCATCCCGCGCCCTGGTGCGGTGGCAAACGGGGTAATATTTGGGGTTAATACCAGATGTGTAATGTCACCTGGCATCAAGCCCTGGGGTTGGTGAGGTCAGGCGTCTATCAGATACCCGACATCACCAACCCAGTCAGTAATAAAAAAAAATAGACGACAAACACATTTTTATTTGAAAAAACACTCCCCAATACATTCCCTCTTTAACCAATTTATTAGATTGAAAAACAAATCCAGGTCTGGTGTAATCCAAGGGGTTGCCATGACGATCCACACTGTCCCAGTCAATGAAGAGCAGGATGTTCCCCATTGGCTGGGAGAGCAATGCAGTGACCTGAGCTAACATCAATGGGTCAGCCCAGGTCACTGCAGGGGGGTGACAAGTGCTGCTGTCAGCGTGGTACATTACCTGCGCTGATCTCCAGCACTGCCGACAGCCCCTGTCACTGAGGTCAATGACCGGCGCCTTCACAGCAAGTATCGCGAGAGGTCCGTGACGTCACCGCTAGTCAGTCTCGGGTCGGAAGCGATAGGTGATGTGACAAGCGGCGGCCATGGAGGAAAGTGACAGCGCTGAGGTCGGGATGGCGGGACTTCATCACCGCAGGTAAGGCGAGCGGGCGAGCGAGCGAGCGGGCGGGCGGGGGGGGGGGGGGGGGGGCGGCGGGGGGGGGGGGGGGTGGATGTGTGTGTGTGTGTGTGTTTGTGTATGTATGTGTACATGCCGCGGGCAGGAGGGGGCGGAGCGAGCTGAGCGGGAAAGTGTGGGCTTCCTGCACGTAACTAAGATAAACATCGGGTTACTAACCAAAGCGCTTTGCTTGGATACCCGATGTTTATCTTGGTTACCAGCTTCTGGCAGGCTGCCAGCGATGGCTCCTGCACACTGTAGCTGTAAAAAGCCCTGCTTTTTGCTGCTAGAACCGTTCTCGAACGTATCTAGAACTATCGAGCTTTTGCAAAAAGCTCGAGTTCTAGTTCGATCTAGAACATGCCCCAAAATCACTCGAGCCTAGAACTGGAGAACCACGAACCACGAACCGCGCTCAACTCTACTGGTGACGTGCATTGGCCTGAACCAGCTGTTCTTGGTGCCTTTTGTCCTGCCCTTGCAAGGATTGCTGCTGACGTTCCAACGCCCGGAGCAGGTGTGCATTGGTCTCTTGCTGCTGTGCATTAGCCTGAGCCAGCTGCTGTAGTATGTCCTTCATGGCGTCACCGGGTTTGGGCTGTAGTATAGCCGCTCGAATCCAGGACTAGAGATGAGCGAACCGGTCGCGGTTCGGCTCGAGGTCGGTTCGCCGAACGGGGGTCCCGTTCGAGTTCGGTTCGTCGAACGTTCGACGAACCGAACTCGAACGTATAGGCTATAATGGGAGGCAATCACAAACACATAAAAATGCATTATAAATGTACACAAACAGTTAATAAACATTGCCATAACACTTACCGGTCCTCGCGATCCCTTCTGCACTCTGTCTCCTGCCGCTATTCCATCCAATGATCGCTGAATCCTCCCGGTGACCTGCACTGCCAGCAGAGAAGCAGGACCTATCGTGACGTCAAAATAGCCATGTGACCAGTCACGTGGCTATTATCTCATTGGCTACAGACTGGTCACATGACTATGACACGTCATGTAGGACCTGCGAGTGAATCTCTCCGGTACACGGTGCACATATGTGTATCGCCGTGTACCGGCGACATGCTCTAGCACACGGTCGACTCCCCGTTCCGTTAGGGACCGGCTGACACAGCCGGTCATTAACGGAGATCACCGTTGCCATAGCAACGCAGTTAGCGGTGACGTCACCGCTAACCGCGGCTCCGAGAGCACCGTTGCTATGGTAACGCGTCTGTCAGCGTTACCGCTAGCAGCCAGCAGTGATCACTCACGGAGTGAAGGCTGCACGCTGCTTCCCGATTGTAGTGAGCATTGTAGTTAGGATGGAGGTTCCCCAGCCCCAAGTGATGCCCCTCACTACAATCGTCACTACTACTACACTAGAAAGAAAGAAGACAGAAGAGCAGGATCGTAGAGGGCTGACAGGGGGTAATAAAGATGGAGTCTCTAATGTGTCTGTGTATTTATTTCTATTAAAGTATTTTTTCTCTGTGTGGTGTCTTTTTTTAACCCTTTATTGGAGATTCTTAATGGCCGGGTCAAACGTGCCTGACATTAAGAATCTCTGGCTTAATACTGGCTGGTAAAACAAAGCCAGTATTAACTCATGATTACCCAACAAGCCACCCGGCTCCAGGGCTGTTGGAAGAGTTGGATACAGCGCCAGATGATGGCGCTTCTATGAGAGCGCCATTTTCTGGGACGGCTGCGGACTGAAATCCGCAGCAGAGGCGCCCACAAACCTCGGGCTAACCTGTGCTGCGGATTCCAATCCCCAGCTGCCTAGTTGTACCCGGCTGGACACAAAAATAGGGCGAAGCCCACGTCATTTGTTTTTTAATTATTTCATGAAATAAGTGAAATAATTAAAAAAAACGGGCTTCCCTATAATTTTGGTTCCCAGCCGGGTACAAATAGGCAACTGGGGGTTGGAGGCAGCCCGTGGCTGCCAGCTGTACCTGGCTAGCATACAAAAATATGGCGAAGCCCACGTCATTTTTTTGGTGGGCAAAAAACTTCTGCATACAGTCCTGGATGGAGTATGCTGAGCCTTGTAGTTCTGCAGCTGCTGTCTGCTCTTCTCCATACAGACAGACAGCAGCTGCAGAACTACAAGGCTCAGCATACTCCATCCAGGACTGTATGCAGAAGTTTTTTGCCCCCTGAAAAAATTATGTGGCTTCGCCATATTTTTGTATGCTAGCCAGGTACAGCAGGCAGGTACGGCTGCCCCCAACCCCCAGTTGCCTATTTGTACCCGGCTGGGAACCAAAAATAAAGGGAAGCCCTTTTTTTTATTATTTCATGAATTTCATGAAATAATTAGAAAACAAATGACGTAGGCTTTGCCCCATTTTTGTGTCCAGCCAGGTACAACTAGGCAGCTTGGGATTGGAATCCGCACCACCGGTTGGCCTGAGCTTTCTGGGCCCCACTGCTGCGAATTGCAGTCTGCAGCCACCTCAGAAAATGGCATTTTCATAGAAGCGCCATCTTCTGGCGCTGTATCCAACTCTTTCAGCACCTGCCTGCTATACCTGGCTAGCATACAAAAATATGGCGAAGCTCACGTCCTTTTTTTTGTAGCTTTTTGGCAAAAAAAAAAAAAAATGCTTCCCTGGATTTTCCATTGCCAGTGAAGGTAACACCAAGCAGTGGGGGTTAGCAGCCAGTAGCTGCTTGGATTACCCTTAGCTAGCAATACAAAAAATGCAGTGGGAGCTAACATATATTTTTTTTAATTATTTATTTAAATAACTAAAAATAAAATGGGCTTCCCTGTATTTTGATTGCTGGACATCATAGTGCTGTAAAAATAAATCTTTAAAAAAATGACGTAGCGCTCCGCGGTATTTTTGATTCTCAGCGCAGATAAAGCGGACAGCTATGGGTTGCCACCCCCATCTGCCTGCCGTTACCTTGGTTGGCAATCAAAATACAGGGAAGCCCATTAATTTTTTCTATTTAAAAAATAGTTAAAAAAAAAAAATTACGTTGGGTCCCCCCATTTTTGATAGCCAGCTAGGGTAAAGCAGATGGCTGTAGCCTGAAAACCACAGCTGGCAGCTTTACCGTGGTTGGGGATCCAATGTGGAGGTCCCCTCAGGCTCTTTTTTATAATTATTTTAAAAATATTAATAATTACACAATAAAAGTAGGGGACCCCCCAAATTGGATCACCAGCCAAGGTAAAGCGGACAGCTGTGGTCTGGTATTCTCAGGGTGGGAAGGTCCATAGTTATTGGGCCTTCACAGCCTAAAAATAGCAGGCCGCAGGCACCCCAGACGTGGCGCATCCACTAGATGCGCCAATCCTGGCGCTTCACCCCAGCTCATCCCGTGCCCTGGTGCAGTGGCAAACGGGGTAATAAATCGGGTTGATACTAGCTGTAAAGTCACCTGAGATCAAGCCCAGCAGTTTGTGATGTCATGGCGTTTATTAGATACCCAACATCATAAACTGTCAGTACTAACAAAAAAAAAAAATCGACAAAAGAAATTTATTTGAAAAAACAGTCCCCAAAACATTTCCTCTTTCACCAATTTATTGTAAGAAAAAAAATAAAGGGGTCCCACGACGACTCTGGACCGTCTAGAATATGGGGGGGAGACACTCAGGGAACGTATCCCCCATTTTCTAGGAGTGCGGACCCTTCATGTGAGGAGTGTGGGTGCAATGAATCTGCACTCACTCTCCCCGGGTCCACAGCAGCAGAGTCCATGTCGTAATGGTTGCTACCAAAGCTGCAATGCCCTGCTCATGAGGTAAGGGCATGCCTAATCAGGAGAACTACTGTAGAGGAAGCTCTGCTCACTGGTATATAGGTGCTCAGAGGTAATAATAGATAAAATTAGTGAGTAACCTCGGCACTCTATATCTCCCAGACTAAGTCAGTAAGTCACAATGGATAGTAATGCAAAATCACTCTTTATTGGTCCGTATTAAGAAATTTTTTTTTTCATAAGCATATATGTTTTTGTCCAAAACAAGTTACAAATGACGTTTCGGCCTGATCCTTCGTCAGATTGGACTTATCTGCATGTAATCATGAAAAATGACAATAATCAGTATCACATAAGAGTGAGAGAACAATAACATAAACTCGAACAATGTAGAGGTACAATTGGGATGCAGCAAAAAAATTGCAACACAGCAAGAAATGAAACACATGATACAAATGTCATAATACAGTACAGGGACAATATAGTAATGACAAATATGGGGTCAGAGTAGACTTAGACAGCTCTGGTACGAAAGAGATGTCAATCATAAAGTAACATGTGCAGTAGGTGTAGAGCTACACTATGCATGGCAGAGCTAATGGGTAGACCGACCATAGAAAAAGTAGAGAAAAAGTGGAGAAAAAGTGGAGAATAAGTGGAACATAAGAGGAGACAAAGTGGAGAAAAAGTGGAGAAAAAAGTGGAGAAAAAGTGGAGAAAAAGTGGAGAAAAAGTGGAGAAAAAGTGGAGATTAAGAGGAGAAAAAGTGGAGAAAAAGTGGAGCATAAGAGGAGAAAAAGTGGAGAAAAAGTGGAGAAAAAGTGGAGCATAAGAGGAGAAAAAGTGGAGATTAAGAGGAGAAAAAGTGGAGAAAAAGTGGAGCATAAGAGGAGAAAAAGTGGAGAAAAAGTGGAGAAAAAGTGGAGAAAAAGTGGAGCATAAGAGGAGAAAAAGTGGAGAAAAAAGTGGAGAAAAAGTGGAGAAAAAGTGGAGCATAAGAGGAGAAAAAGTGGAGAAAAAGTGGAGAAAAAAGTGGAGAAAAAGTGGAGCATAAGAGGAGAAAAAGTGGAGAAAAAGTGGAGAAAAAGTGGAGAAAAAGTGGAGCATAAGAGGAGAAAAAGTGGAGAAAAAGTGGAGAAAAAGTGGAGCATAAGAGGAGAAAAAGTGGAGAAAAAGTGGAGAAAAAGTGGAGAAAAAGTGGAGCATAAGAGGAGAAAAAGTGGAGAAAAAGTGGAGAAAAAAGTGGAGAAAAAGTGGAGCATAAGAGGAGAAAAAGTGGAGATTAAGAGGAGAAAAAGTGGAGAAAAAGTGGAGCATAAGAGGAGAAAAAGTGGAGATTAAGAGGAGAAAAAGTGGAGAAAAAGTGGAGCATAAGAGGAGAAAAAGTGGAGAAAAAGTGGAGAAAAAGTGGAGCATAAGAGGAGAAAAAGTGGAGAAAAAGTGGAGAAAAAGTGGAGAAAAAGTGGAGCATAAGAGGAGAAAAAGTGGAGAAAAAGTGGAGAAAAAAGTGGAGAAAAAGTGGAGCATAAGAGGAGAAAAAGTGGAGATTAAGAGGAGAAAAAGTGGAGAAAAAGTGGAGCATAAGAGGAGAAAAAGTGGAGAAAAAGTGGAGAAAAAAGTGGAGAAAAAGTGGAGCATAAGAGGAGAAAAAGTGGAGAAAAAGTGGAGAAAAAGTGGAGAAAAAGTGGAGCATAAGAGGAGAAAAAGTGGAGAAAAAGTGGAGAAAAAGTGGAGCATAAGAGGAGAAAAAGTGGAGAAAAAGTGGAGAAAAAGTGGAGCATAAGAGGAGAAAAAGTGGAGAAAAAGTGGAGAAAAAAGTGGAGAAAAAGTGGAGC
>NW_027444260.1:0-26205 GCF_048569485.1 Anomaloglossus baeobatrachus
GCAGTGACGGAAAGTCAGGCAACCTGTCCTGTCCGTCTTTTTGTATCGTGAATTGGAAAGACTGCAAGGGGGAGGGGAGTTGCTTGCGCCCTAAAGGAGGAGTTATTCAGATTCATTGCAGTGGGCGGCGGCTGCAAAACGCACCATTCTTCTTGTTTTGGCTCTGCAAAGCAGCCTTTTCAAGGGTTGGCTTGGGTGACAAAATGTCTTGTGTAGGCGTGGGTTTGTCTCCCTCTCGCTCTCTCTCCCTAAGATGTGTCCGGCATAGGCCAGGGTGCCACTCGAGGCCCAAACCAATTCTGGTTATCGCTTCTCGGCCTTTTGGCTAAGATCAAGTGTAGTATCTGTTCTTATCAGTTTAATATCTGATACGTCCCCTATCTGGGGACCATATATTAAATGGATTTTTAGAACAGGGAGATGGAAAAAGAGCTTGCTCTGTCCACTCCACGCATTGACCTGGTATTGCAGTACCTCCAGGAACGGTGCACCCCTTCTTAACCCAGTTTCCAAAAGCAGAACTCAATTCACCTGATTCATATTAGCCCGATTTAATGAATTGGAAGAAAGCATACGTCTTCATATGCACCTCAATTTGGCCCATTCACTTTTCACACTTCCTCCTTTTGTTTTTTATCTTTCACACTTTTGACTTTCTTTATTCATCCAAATAGCAAACTCATCACCACTCAACCTGACCAACTCGGCTATGTCCCCGTGCTGCAGTTCTCTGTCTTATCTAGATCATTTGCAATTGAATGGAATAGATCCCTTTTGGACAAAGTGGATTCACCTGCTGCTGCAGTGACCACAGGTGTGATAACATCTAGAATTGGCATCTGGTGCGATCTCTCCGCTTCCACTCCAAAGAAAGTTACCTGTTTATTCCTATCATGCATTGGTTTTTGGGGTTTTCTTTGAGTAATGATGATCTCTTTAGTAGTCTGTTGGCGCCCTCTCCTGGAGGAATAGTTTGCTTGCTCTTGGACATTCTAAAAGAGAGGTCATGATAGACATTGAGCTTCTGAGCTCAATTGGGGACAGTCATGGGTGATGAATGTTTGCAACCTACTGCGAAGCCTCATACCGCAATATAAGGAACGTCAAATACTAAGAAAGGGCGGCCTATGAAAGAATTACTACTTTCAATAAGTACACTTAAACGGCTAATTGGGAATAGAAAAACTGTAAAAAGCCCTCTGAGAAAGCCCCCCTCTAACCTTTGATAGTAAGCTTTTCTGTAGTCTGCCTGTTGATGTATTTTCCGTTTGAACTGTGCACAACATGAAGAGACGGAACACTGGCGGCTTGTCACAATGCCCCCCGATGACATCACAATAGCGCTGCTGCCTAGAAAACAAGCTGCGCAGAAGAAGTTGTTCTTTGGGTGGGAGGGTGGGCTAGTGGAAGGAGGGGGCAATCTCTTTTTTTCCCGGGTGGTAGGGGGATGACAGGAGAAGGGAAGCGGGTGGTGAGAAAGGTACAGAGGGCAGGGTTTGGGGGCTGGGAAGGAAAGGGAAAAGATTAGGGTTTGGGGATGATGAAAGGGCTTTCTACGGGTAAGGATGGCAAAGGGTGGCAGTGACGGAAAGTCAGGCAACCTGTCCTGTCCGTCTTTTTGTATCGTGAATTGGAAAGACTGCAAGGGGGAGGGGAGTTGCTTGCGCCCTAAAGGAGGAGTTATTCAGATTCATTGCAGTGGGCGGCGGCTGCAAAACGCACCATTCTTCTTGTTTTGGCTCTGCAAAGCAGCCTTTTCAAGGGTTGGCTTGGGTGACAAAATGTCTTGTGTAGGCGTGGGTTTGTCTCCCTCTCGCTCTCTCTCCCTAAGATGTGTCCGGCATAGGCCAGGGTGCCACTCGAGGCCCAAACCAATTCTGGTTATCGCTTCTCGGCCTTTTGGCTAAGATCAAGTGTAGTATCTGTTCTTATCAGTTTAATATCTGATACGTCCCCTATCTGGGGACCATATATTAAATGGATTTTTAGAACAGGGAGATGGAAAAAGAGCTTGCTCTGTCCACTCCACGCATTGACCTGGTATTGCAGTACCTCCAGGAACGGTGCACCCCTTCTTAACCCAGTTTCCAAAAGCAGAACTCAATTCACCTGATTCATATTAGCCCGATTTAATGAATTGGAAGAAAGCATACGTCTTCATATGCACCTCAATTTGGCCCATTCACTTTTCACACTTCCTCCTTTTGTTTTTTATCTTTCACACTTTTGACTTTCTTTATTCATCCAAATAGCAAACTCATCACCACTCAACCTGACCAACTCGGCTATGTCCCCGTGCTGCAGTTCTCTGTCTTATCTAGATCATTTGCAATTGAATGGAATAGATCCCTTTTGGACAAAGTGGATTCACCTGCTGCTGCAGTGACCACAGGTGTGATAACATCTAGAATTGGCATCTGGTGCGATCTCTCCGCTTCCACTCCAAAGAAAGTTACCTGTTTATTCCTATCATGCATTGGTTTTTGGGGTTTTCTTTGAGTAATGATGATCTCTTTAGTAGTCTGTTGGCGCCCTCTCCTGGAGGAATAGTTTGCTTGCTCTTGGACATTCTAAAAGAGAGGTCATGATAGACATTGAGCTTCTGAGCTCAATTGGGGACAGTCATGGGTGATGAATGTTTGCAACCTACTGCGAAGCCTCATACCGCAATATAAGGAACGTCAAATACTAAGAAAGGGCGGCCTATGAAAGAATTACTACTTTCAATAAGTACACTTAAACGGCTAATTGGGAATAGAAAAACTGTAAAAAGCCCTCTGAGAAAGCCCCCCTCTAACCTTTGATAGTAAGCTTTTCTGTAGTCTGCCTGTTGATGTATTTTCCGTTTGAACTGTGCACAACATGAAGAGACGGAACACTGGCGGCTTGTCACAATGCCCCCCGATGACATCACAATAGCGCTGCTGCCTAGAAAACAAGCTGCGCAGAAGAAGTTGTTCTTTGGGTGGGAGGGTGGGCTAGTGGAAGGAGGGGGCAATCTCTTTTTTTCCCGGGTGGTAGGGGGATGACAGGAGAAGGGAAGCGGGTGGTGAGAAAGGTACAGAGGGCAGGGTTTGGGGGCTGGGAAGGAAAGGGAAAAGATTAGGGTTTGGGGATGATGAAAGGGCTTTCTACGGGTAAGGATGGCAAAGGGTGGCAGTGACGGAAAGTCAGGCAACCTGTCCTGTCCGTCTTTTTGTATCGTGAATTGGAAAGACTGCAAGGGGGAGGGGAGTTGCTTGCGCCCTAAAGGAGGAGTTATTCAGATTCATTGCAGTGGGCGGCGGCTGCAAAACGCACCATTCTTCTTGTTTTGGCTCTGCAAAGCAGCCTTTTCAAGGGTTGGCTTGGGTGACAAAATGTCTTGTGTAGGCGTGGGTTTGTCTCCCTCTCGCTCTCTCTCCCTAAGATGTGTCCGGCATAGGCCAGGGTGCCACTCGAGGCCCAAACCAATTCTGGTTATCGCTTCTCGGCCTTTTGGCTAAGATCAAGTGTAGTATCTGTTCTTATCAGTTTAATATCTGATACGTCCCCTATCTGGGGACCATATATTAAATGGATTTTTAGAACAGGGAGATGGAAAAAGAGCTTGCTCTGTCCACTCCACGCATTGACCTGGTATTGCAGTACCTCCAGGAACGGTGCACCCCTTCTTAACCCAGTTTCCAAAAGCAGAACTCAATTCACCTGATTCATATTAGCCCGATTTAATGAATTGGAAGAAAGCATACGTCTTCATATGCACCTCAATTTGGCCCATTCACTTTTCACACTTCCTCCTTTTGTTTTTTATCTTTCACACTTTTGACTTTCTTTATTCATCCAAATAGCAAACTCATCACCACTCAACCTGACCAACTCGGCTATGTCCCCGTGCTGCAGTTCTCTGTCTTATCTAGATCATTTGCAATTGAATGGAATAGATCCCTTTTGGACAAAGTGGATTCACCTGCTGCTGCAGTGACCACAGGTGTGATAACATCTAGAATTGGCATCTGGTGCGATCTCTCCGCTTCCACTCCAAAGAAAGTTACCTGTTTATTCCTATCATGCATTGGTTTTTGGGGTTTTCTTTGAGTAATGATGATCTCTTTAGTAGTCTGTTGGCGCCCTCTCCTGGAGGAATAGTTTGCTTGCTCTTGGACATTCTAAAAGAGAGGTCATGATAGACATTGAGCTTCTGAGCTCAATTGGGGACAGTCATGGGTGATGAATGTTTGCAACCTACTGCGAAGCCTCATACCGCAATATAAGGAACGTCAAATACTAAGAAAGGGCGGCCTATGAAAGAATTACTACTTTCAATAAGTACACTTAAACGGCTAATTGGGAATAGAAAAACTGTAAAAAGCCCTCTGAGAAAGCCCCCCTCTAACCTTTGATAGTAAGCTTTTCTGTAGTCTGCCTGTTGATGTATTTTCCGTTTGAACTGTGCACAACATGAAGAGACGGAACACTGGCGGCTTGTCACAATGCCCCCCGATGACATCACAATAGCGCTGCTGCCTAGAAAACAAGCTGCGCAGAAGAAGTTGTTCTTTGGGTGGGAGGGTGGGCTAGTGGAAGGAGGGGGCAATCTCTTTTTTTCCCGGGTGGTAGGGGGATGACAGGAGAAGGGAAGCGGGTGGTGAGAAAGGTACAGAGGGCAGGGTTTGGGGGCTGGGAAGGAAAGGGAAAAGATTAGGGTTTGGGGATGATGAAAGGGCTTTCTACGGGTAAGGATGGCAAAGGGTGGCAGTGACGGAAAGTCAGGCAACCTGTCCTGTCCGTCTTTTTGTATCGTGAATTGGAAAGACTGCAAGGGGGAGGGGAGTTGCTTGCGCCCTAAAGGAGGAGTTATTCAGATTCATTGCAGTGGGCGGCGGCTGCAAAACGCACCATTCTTCTTGTTTTGGCTCTGCAAAGCAGCCTTTTCAAGGGTTGGCTTGGGTGACAAAATGTCTTGTGTAGGCGTGGGTTTGTCTCCCTCTCGCTCTCTCTCCCTAAGATGTGTCCGGCATAGGCCAGGGTGCCACTCGAGGCCCAAACCAATTCTGGTTATCGCTTCTCGGCCTTTTGGCTAAGATCAAGTGTAGTATCTGTTCTTATCAGTTTAATATCTGATACGTCCCCTATCTGGGGACCATATATTAAATGGATTTTTAGAACAGGGAGATGGAAAAAGAGCTTGCTCTGTCCACTCCACGCATTGACCTGGTATTGCAGTACCTCCAGGAACGGTGCACCCCTTCTTAACCCAGTTTCCAAAAGCAGAACTCAATTCACCTGATTCATATTAGCCCGATTTAATGAATTGGAAGAAAGCATACGTCTTCATATGCACCTCAATTTGGCCCATTCACTTTTCACACTTCCTCCTTTTGTTTTTTATCTTTCACACTTTTGACTTTCTTTATTCATCCAAATAGCAAACTCATCACCACTCAACCTGACCAACTCGGCTATGTCCCCGTGCTGCAGTTCTCTGTCTTATCTAGATCATTTGCAATTGAATGGAATAGATCCCTTTTGGACAAAGTGGATTCACCTGCTGCTGCAGTGACCACAGGTGTGATAACATCTAGAATTGGCATCTGGTGCGATCTCTCCGCTTCCACTCCAAAGAAAGTTACCTGTTTATTCCTATCATGCATTGGTTTTTGGGGTTTTCTTTGAGTAATGATGATCTCTTTAGTAGTCTGTTGGCGCCCTCTCCTGGAGGAATAGTTTGCTTGCTCTTGGACATTCTAAAAGAGAGGTCATGATAGACATTGAGCTTCTGAGCTCAATTGGGGACAGTCATGGGTGATGAATGTTTGCAACCTACTGCGAAGCCTCATACCGCAATATAAGGAACGTCAAATACTAAGAAAGGGCGGCCTATGAAAGAATTACTACTTTCAATAAGTACACTTAAACGGCTAATTGGGAATAGAAAAACTGTAAAAAGCCCTCTGAGAAAGCCCCCCTCTAACCTTTGATAGTAAGCTTTTCTGTAGTCTGCCTGTTGATGTATTTTCCGTTTGAACTGTGCACAACATGAAGAGACGGAACACTGGCGGCTTGTCACAATGCCCCCCGATGACATCACAATAGCGCTGCTGCCTAGAAAACAAGCTGCGCAGAAGAAGTTGTTCTTTGGGTGGGAGGGTGGGCTAGTGGAAGGAGGGGGCAATCTCTTTTTTTCCCGGGTGGTAGGGGGATGACAGGAGAAGGGAAGCGGGTGGTGAGAAAGGTACAGAGGGCAGGGTTTGGGGGCTGGGAAGGAAAGGGAAAAGATTAGGGTTTGGGGATGATGAAAGGGCTTTCTACGGGTAAGGATGGCAAAGGGTGGCAGTGACGGAAAGTCAGGCAACCTGTCCTGTCCGTCTTTTTGTATCGTGAATTGGAAAGACTGCAAGGGGGAGGGGAGTTGCTTGCGCCCTAAAGGAGGAGTTATTCAGATTCATTGCAGTGGGCGGCGGCTGCAAAACGCACCATTCTTCTTGTTTTGGCTCTGCAAAGCAGCCTTTTCAAGGGTTGGCTTGGGTGACAAAATGTCTTGTGTAGGCGTGGGTTTGTCTCCCTCTCGCTCTCTCTCCCTAAGATGTGTCCGGCATAGGCCAGGGTGCCACTCGAGGCCCAAACCAATTCTGGTTATCGCTTCTCGGCCTTTTGGCTAAGATCAAGTGTAGTATCTGTTCTTATCAGTTTAATATCTGATACGTCCCCTATCTGGGGACCATATATTAAATGGATTTTTAGAACAGGGAGATGGAAAAAGAGCTTGCTCTGTCCACTCCACGCATTGACCTGGTATTGCAGTACCTCCAGGAACGGTGCACCCCTTCTTAACCCAGTTTCCAAAAGCAGAACTCAATTCACCTGATTCATATTAGCCCGATTTAATGAATTGGAAGAAAGCATACGTCTTCATATGCACCTCAATTTGGCCCATTCACTTTTCACACTTCCTCCTTTTGTTTTTTATCTTTCACACTTTTGACTTTCTTTATTCATCCAAATAGCAAACTCATCACCACTCAACCTGACCAACTCGGCTATGTCCCCGTGCTGCAGTTCTCTGTCTTATCTAGATCATTTGCAATTGAATGGAATAGATCCCTTTTGGACAAAGTGGATTCACCTGCTGCTGCAGTGACCACAGGTGTGATAACATCTAGAATTGGCATCTGGTGCGATCTCTCCGCTTCCACTCCAAAGAAAGTTACCTGTTTATTCCTATCATGCATTGGTTTTTGGGGTTTTCTTTGAGTAATGATGATCTCTTTAGTAGTCTGTTGGCGCCCTCTCCTGGAGGAATAGTTTGCTTGCTCTTGGACATTCTAAAAGAGAGGTCATGATAGACATTGAGCTTCTGAGCTCAATTGGGGACAGTCATGGGTGATGAATGTTTGCAACCTACTGCGAAGCCTCATACCGCAATATAAGGAACGTCAAATACTAAGAAAGGGCGGCCTATGAAAGAATTACTACTTTCAATAAGTACACTTAAACGGCTAATTGGGAATAGAAAAACTGTAAAAAGCCCTGTGAGAAAGCCCCCCTCTAACCTTTGATAGTAAGCTTTTCTGTAGTCTGCCTGTTGATGTATTTTCCGTTTGAACTGTGCACAACATGAAGAGACGGAACACTGGCGGCTTGTCACAATGCCCCCCGATGACATCACAATAGCGCTGCTGCCTAGAAAACAAGCTGCGCAGAAGAAGTTGTTCTTTGGGTGGGAGGGTGGGCTAGTGGAAGGAGGGGGCAATCTCTTTTTTTCCCGGGTGGTAGGGGGATGACAGGAGAAGGGAAGCGGGTGGTGAGAAAGGTACAGAGGGCAGGGTTTGGGGGCTGGGAAGGAAAGGGAAAAGATTAGGGTTTGGGGATGATGAAAGGGCTTTCTACGGGTAAGGATGGCAAAGGGTGGCAGTGACGGAAAGTCAGGCAACCTGTCCTGTCCGTCTTTTTGTATCGTGAATTGGAAAGACTGCAAGGGGGAGGGGAGTTGCTTGCGCCCTAAAGGAGGAGTTATTCAGATTCATTGCAGTGGGCGGCGGCTGCAAAACGCACCATTCTTCTTGTTTTGGCTCTGCAAAGCAGCCTTTTCAAGGGTTGGCTTGGGTGACAAAATGTCTTGTGTAGGCGTGGGTTTGTCTCCCTCTCGCTCTCTCTCCCTAAGATGTGTCCGGCATAGGCCAGGGTGCCACTCGAGGCCCAAACCAATTCTGGTTATCGCTTCTCGGCCTTTTGGCTAAGATCAAGTGTAGTATCTGTTCTTATCAGTTTAATATCTGATACGTCCCCTATCTGGGGACCATATATTAAATGGATTTTTAGAACAGGGAGATGGAAAAAGAGCTTGCTCTGTCCACTCCACGCATTGACCTGGTATTGCAGTACCTCCAGGAACGGTGCACCCCTTCTTAACCCAGTTTCCAAAAGCAGAACTCAATTCACCTGATTCATATTAGCCCGATTTAATGAATTGGAAGAAAGCATACGTCTTCATATGCACCTCAATTTGGCCCATTCACTTTTCACACTTCCTCCTTTTGTTTTTTATCTTTCACACTTTTGACTTTCTTTATTCATCCAAATAGCAAACTCATCACCACTCAACCTGACCAACTCGGCTATGTCCCCGTGCTGCAGTTCTCTGTCTTATCTAGATCATTTGCAATTGAATGGAATAGATCCCTTTTGGACAAAGTGGATTCACCTGCTGCTGCAGTGACCACAGGTGTGATAACATCTAGAATTGGCATCTGGTGCGATCTCTCCGCTTCCACTCCAAAGAAAGTTACCTGTTTATTCCTATCATGCATTGGTTTTTGGGGTTTTCTTTGAGTAATGATGATCTCTTTAGTAGTCTGTTGGCGCCCTCTCCTGGAGGAATAGTTTGCTTGCTCTTGGACATTCTAAAAGAGAGGTCATGATAGACATTGAGCTTCTGAGCTCAATTGGGGACAGTCATGGGTGATGAATGTTTGCAACCTACTGCGAAGCCTCATACCGCAATATAAGGAACGTCAAATACTAAGAAAGGGCGGCCTATGAAAGAATTACTACTTTCAATAAGTACACTTAAACGGCTAATTGGGAATAGAAAAACTGTAAAAAGCCCTCTGAGAAAGCCCCCCTCTAACCTTTGATAGTAAGCTTTTCTGTAGTCTGCCTGTTGATGTATTTTCCGTTTGAACTGTGCACAACATGAAGAGACGGAACACTGGCGGCTTGTCACAATGCCCCCCGATGACATCACAATAGCGCTGCTGCCTAGAAAACAAGCTGCGCAGAAGAAGTTGTTCTTTGGGTGGGAGGGTGGGCTAGTGGAAGGAGGGGGCAATCTCTTTTTTTCCCGGGTGGTAGGGGGATGACAGGAGAAGGGAAGCGGGTGGTGAGAAAGGTACAGAGGGCAGGGTTTGGGGGCTGGGAAGGAAAGGGAAAAGATTAGGGTTTGGGGATGATGAAAGGGCTTTCTACGGGTAAGGATGGCAAAGGGTGGCAGTGACGGAAAGTCAGGCAACCTGTCCTGTCCGTCTTTTTGTATCGTGAATTGGAAAGACTGCAAGGGGGAGGGGAGTTGCTTGCGCCCTAAAGGAGGAGTTATTCAGATTCATTGCAGTGGGCGGCGGCTGCAAAACGCACCATTCTTCTTGTTTTGGCTCTGCAAAGCAGCCTTTTCAAGGGTTGGCTTGGGTGACAAAATGTCTTGTGTAGGCGTGGGTTTGTCTCCCTCTCGCTCTCTCTCCCTAAGATGTGTCCGGCATAGGCCAGGGTGCCACTCGAGGCCCAAACCAATTCTGGTTATCGCTTCTCGGCCTTTTGGCTAAGATCAAGTGTAGTATCTGTTCTTATCAGTTTAATATCTGATACGTCCCCTATCTGGGGACCATATATTAAATGGATTTTTAGAACAGGGAGATGGAAAAAGAGCTTGCTCTGTCCACTCCACGCATTGACCTGGTATTGCAGTACCTCCAGGAACGGTGCACCCCTTCTTAACCCAGTTTCCAAAAGCAGAACTCAATTCACCTGATTCATATTAGCCCGATTTAATGAATTGGAAGAAAGCATACGTCTTCATATGCACCTCAATTTGGCCCATTCACTTTTCACACTTCCTCCTTTTGTTTTTTATCTTTCACACTTTTGACTTTCTTTATTCATCCAAATAGCAAACTCATCACCACTCAACCTGACCAACTCGGCTATGTCCCCGTGCTGCAGTTCTCTGTCTTATCTAGATCATTTGCAATTGAATGGAATAGATCCCTTTTGGACAAAGTGGATTCACCTGCTGCTGCAGTGACCACAGGTGTGATAACATCTAGAATTGGCATCTGGTGCGATCTCTCCGCTTCCACTCCAAAGAAAGTTACCTGTTTATTCCTATCATGCATTGGTTTTTGGGGTTTTCTTTGAGTAATGATGATCTCTTTAGTAGTCTGTTGGCGCCCTCTCCTGGAGGAATAGTTTGCTTGCTCTTGGACATTCTAAAAGAGAGGTCATGATAGACATTGAGCTTCTGAGCTCAATTGGGGACAGTCATGGGTGATGAATGTTTGCAACCTACTGCGAAGCCTCATACCGCAATATAAGGAACGTCAAATACTAAGAAAGGGCGGCCTATGAAAGAATTACTACTTTCAATAAGTACACTTAAACGGCTAATTGGGAATAGAAAAACTGTAAAAAGCCCTCTGAGAAAGCCCCCCTCTAACCTTTGATAGTAAGCTTTTCTGTAGTCTGCCTGTTGATGTATTTTCCGTTTGAACTGTGCACAACATGAAGAGACGGAACACTGGCGGCTTGTCACAATGCCCCCCGATGACATCACAATAGCGCTGCTGCCTAGAAAACAAGCTGCGCAGAAGAAGTTGTTCTTTGGGTGGGAGGGTGGGCTAGTGGAAGGAGGGGGCAATCTCTTTTTTTCCCGGGTGGTAGGGGGATGACAGGAGAAGGGAAGCGGGTGGTGAGAAAGGTACAGAGGGCAGGGTTTGGGGGCTGGGAAGGAAAGGGAAAAGATTAGGGTTTGGGGATGATGAAAGGGCTTTCTACGGGTAAGGATGGCAAAGGGTGGCAGTGACGGAAAGTCAGGCAACCTGTCCTGTCCGTCTTTTTGTATCGTGAATTGGAAAGACTGCAAGGGGGAGGGGAGTTGCTTGCGCCCTAAAGGAGGAGTTATTCAGATTCATTGCAGTGGGCGGCGGCTGCAAAACGCACCATTCTTCTTGTTTTGGCTCTGCAAAGCAGCCTTTTCAAGGGTTGGCTTGGGTGACAAAATGTCTTGTGTAGGCGTGGGTTTGTCTCCCTCTCGCTCTCTCTCCCTAAGATGTGTCCGGCATAGGCCAGGGTGCCACTCGAGGCCCAAACCAATTCTGGTTATCGCTTCTCGGCCTTTTGGCTAAGATCAAGTGTAGTATCTGTTCTTATCAGTTTAATATCTGATACGTCCCCTATCTGGGGACCATATATTAAATGGATTTTTAGAACAGGGAGATGGAAAAAGAGCTTGCTCTGTCCACTCCACGCATTGACCTGGTATTGCAGTACCTCCAGGAACGGTGCACCCCTTCTTAACCCAGTTTCCAAAAGCAGAACTCAATTCACCTGATTCATATTAGCCCGATTTAATGAATTGGAAGAAAGCATACGTCTTCATATGCACCTCAATTTGGCCCATTCACTTTTCACACTTCCTCCTTTTGTTTTTTATCTTTCACACTTTTGACTTTCTTTATTCATCCAAATAGCAAACTCATCACCACTCAACCTGACCAACTCGGCTATGTCCCCGTGCTGCAGTTCTCTGTCTTATCTAGATCATTTGCAATTGAATGGAATAGATCCCTTTTGGACAAAGTGGATTCACCTGCTGCTGCAGTGACCACAGGTGTGATAACATCTAGAATTGGCATCTGGTGCGATCTCTCCGCTTCCACTCCAAAGAAAGTTACCTGTTTATTCCTATCATGCATTGGTTTTTGGGGTTTTCTTTGAGTAATGATGATCTCTTTAGTAGTCTGTTGGCGCCCTCTCCTGGAGGAATAGTTTGCTTGCTCTTGGACATTCTAAAAGAGAGGTCATGATAGACATTGAGCTTCTGAGCTCAATTGGGGACAGTCATGGGTGATGAATGTTTGCAACCTACTGCGAAGCCTCATACCGCAATATAAGGAACGTCAAATACTAAGAAAGGGCGGCCTATGAAAGAATTACTACTTTCAATAAGTACACTTAAACGGCTAATTGGGAATAGAAAAACTGTAAAAAGCCCTCTGAGAAAGCCCCCCTCTAACCTTTGATAGTAAGCTTTTCTGTAGTCTGCCTGTTGATGTATTTTCCGTTTGAACTGTGCACAACATGAAGAGACGGAACACTGGCGGCTTGTCACAATGCCCCCCGATGACATCACAATAGCGCTGCTGCCTAGAAAACAAGCTGCGCAGAAGAAGTTGTTCTTTGGGTGGGAGGGTGGGCTAGTGGAAGGAGGGGGCAATCTCTTTTTTTCCCGGGTGGTAGGGGGATGACAGGAGAAGGGAAGCGGGTGGTGAGAAAGGTACAGAGGGCAGGGTTTGGGGGCTGGGAAGGAAAGGGAAAAGATTAGGGTTTGGGGATGATGAAAGGGCTTTCTACGGGTAAGGATGGCAAAGGGTGGCAGTGACGGAAAGTCAGGCAACCTGTCCTGTCCGTCTTTTTGTATCGTGAATTGGAAAGACTGCAAGGGGGAGGGGAGTTGCTTGCGCCCTAAAGGAGGAGTTATTCAGATTCATTGCAGTGGGCGGCGGCTGCAAAACGCACCATTCTTCTTGTTTTGGCTCTGCAAAGCAGCCTTTTCAAGGGTTGGCTTGGGTGACAAAATGTCTTGTGTAGGCGTGGGTTTGTCTCCCTCTCGCTCTCTCTCCCTAAGATGTGTCCGGCATAGGCCAGGGTGCCACTCGAGGCCCAAACCAATTCTGGTTATCGCTTCTCGGCCTTTTGGCTAAGATCAAGTGTAGTATCTGTTCTTATCAGTTTAATATCTGATACGTCCCCTATCTGGGGACCATATATTAAATGGATTTTTAGAACAGGGAGATGGAAAAAGAGCTTGCTCTGTCCACTCCACGCATTGACCTGGTATTGCAGTACCTCCAGGAACGGTGCACCCCTTCTTAACCCAGTTTCCAAAAGCAGAACTCAATTCACCTGATTCATATTAGCCCGATTTAATGAATTGGAAGAAAGCATACGTCTTCATATGCACCTCAATTTGGCCCATTCACTTTTCACACTTCCTCCTTTTGTTTTTTATCTTTCACACTTTTGACTTTCTTTATTCATCCAAATAGCAAACTCATCACCACTCAACCTGACCAACTCGGCTATGTCCCCGTGCTGCAGTTCTCTGTCTTATCTAGATCATTTGCAATTGAATGGAATAGATCCCTTTTGGACAAAGTGGATTCACCTGCTGCTGCAGTGACCACAGGTGTGATAACATCTAGAATTGGCATCTGGTGCGATCTCTCCGCTTCCACTCCAAAGAAAGTTACCTGTTTATTCCTATCATGCATTGGTTTTTGGGGTTTTCTTTGAGTAATGATGATCTCTTTAGTAGTCTGTTGGCGCCCTCTCCTGGAGGAATAGTTTGCTTGCTCTTGGACATTCTAAAAGAGAGGTCATGATAGACATTGAGCTTCTGAGCTCAATTGGGGACAGTCATGGGTGATGAATGTTTGCAACCTACTGCGAAGCCTCATACCGCAATATAAGGAACGTCAAATACTAAGAAAGGGCGGCCTATGAAAGAATTACTACTTTCAATAAGTACACTTAAACGGCTAATTGGGAATAGAAAAACTGTAAAAAGCCCTCTGAGAAAGCCCCCCTCTAACCTTTGATAGTAAGCTTTTCTGTAGTCTGCCTGTTGATGTATTTTCCGTTTGAACTGTGCACAACATGAAGAGACGGAACACTGGCGGCTTGTCACAATGCCCCCCGATGACATCACAATAGCGCTGCTGCCTAGAAAACAAGCTGCGCAGAAGAAGTTGTTCTTTGGGTGGGAGGGTGGGCTAGTGGAAGGAGGGGGCAATCTCTTTTTTTCCCGGGTGGTAGGGGGATGACAGGAGAAGGGAAGCGGGTGGTGAGAAAGGTACAGAGGGCAGGGTTTGGGGGCTGGGAAGGAAAGGGAAAAGATTAGGGTTTGGGGATGATGAAAGGGCTTTCTACGGGTAAGGATGGCAAAGGGTGGCAGTGACGGAAAGTCAGGCAACCTGTCCTGTCCGTCTTTTTGTATCGTGAATTGGAAAGACTGCAAGGGGGAGGGGAGTTGCTTGCGCCCTAAAGGAGGAGTTATTCAGATTCATTGCAGTGGGCGGCGGCTGCAAAACGCACCATTCTTCTTGTTTTGGCTCTGCAAAGCAGCCTTTTCAAGGGTTGGCTTGGGTGACAAAATGTCTTGTGTAGGCGTGGGTTTGTCTCCCTCTCGCTCTCTCTCCCTAAGATGTGTCCGGCATAGGCCAGGGTGCCACTCGAGGCCCAAACCAATTCTGGTTATCGCTTCTCGGCCTTTTGGCTAAGATCAAGTGTAGTATCTGTTCTTATCAGTTTAATATCTGATACGTCCCCTATCTGGGGACCATATATTAAATGGATTTTTAGAACAGGGAGATGGAAAAAGAGCTTGCTCTGTCCACTCCACGCATTGACCTGGTATTGCAGTACCTCCAGGAACGGTGCACCCCTTCTTAACCCAGTTTCCAAAAGCAGAACTCAATTCACCTGATTCATATTAGCCCGATTTAATGAATTGGAAGAAAGCATACGTCTTCATATGCACCTCAATTTGGCCCATTCACTTTTCACACTTCCTCCTTTTGTTTTTTATCTTTCACACTTTTGACTTTCTTTATTCATCCAAATAGCAAACTCATCACCACTCAACCTGACCAACTCGGCTATGTCCCCGTGCTGCAGTTCTCTGTCTTATCTAGATCATTTGCAATTGAATGGAATAGATCCCTTTTGGACAAAGTGGATTCACCTGCTGCTGCAGTGACCACAGGTGTGATAACATCTAGAATTGGCATCTGGTGCGATCTCTCCGCTTCCACTCCAAAGAAAGTTACCTGTTTATTCCTATCATGCATTGGTTTTTGGGGTTTTCTTTGAGTAATGATGATCTCTTTAGTAGTCTGTTGGCGCCCTCTCCTGGAGGAATAGTTTGCTTGCTCTTGGACATTCTAAAAGAGAGGTCATGATAGACATTGAGCTTCTGAGCTCAATTGGGGACAGTCATGGGTGATGAATGTTTGCAACCTACTGCGAAGCCTCATACCGCAATATAAGGAACGTCAAATACTAAGAAAGGGCGGCCTATGAAAGAATTACTACTTTCAATAAGTACACTTAAACGGCTAATTGGGAATAGAAAAACTGTAAAAAGCCCTCTGAGAAAGCCCCCCTCTAACCTTTGATAGTAAGCTTTTCTGTAGTCTGCCTGTTGATGTATTTTCCGTTTGAACTGTGCACAACATGAAGAGACGGAACACTGGCGGCTTGTCACAATGCCCCCCGATGACATCACAATAGCGCTGCTGCCTAGAAAACAAGCTGCGCAGAAGAAGTTGTTCTTTGGGTGGGAGGGTGGGCTAGTGGAAGGAGGGGGCAATCTCTTTTTTTCCCGGGTGGTAGGGGGATGACAGGAGAAGGGAAGCGGGTGGTGAGAAAGGTACAGAGGGCAGGGTTTGGGGGCTGGGAAGGAAAGGGAAAAGATTAGGGTTTGGGGATGATGAAAGGGCTTTCTACGGGTAAGGATGGCAAAGGGTGGCAGTGACGGAAAGTCAGGCAACCTGTCCTGTCCGTCTTTTTGTATCGTGAATTGGAAAGACTGCAAGGGGGAGGGGAGTTGCTTGCGCCCTAAAGGAGGAGTTATTCAGATTCATTGCAGTGGGCGGCGGCTGCAAAACGCACCATTCTTCTTGTTTTGGCTCTGCAAAGCAGCCTTTTCAAGGGTTGGCTTGGGTGACAAAATGTCTTGTGTAGGCGTGGGTTTGTCTCCCTCTCGCTCTCTCTCCCTAAGATGTGTCCGGCATAGGCCAGGGTGCCACTCGAGGCCCAAACCAATTCTGGTTATCGCTTCTCGGCCTTTTGGCTAAGATCAAGTGTAGTATCTGTTCTTATCAGTTTAATATCTGATACGTCCCCTATCTGGGGACCATATATTAAATGGATTTTTAGAACAGGGAGATGGAAAAAGAGCTTGCTCTGTCCACTCCACGCATTGACCTGGTATTGCAGTACCTCCAGGAACGGTGCACCCCTTCTTAACCCAGTTTCCAAAAGCAGAACTCAATTCACCTGATTCATATTAGCCCGATTTAATGAATTGGAAGAAAGCATACGTCTTCATATGCACCTCAATTTGGCCCATTCACTTTTCACACTTCCTCCTTTTGTTTTTTATCTTTCACACTTTTGACTTTCTTTATTCATCCAAATAGCAAACTCATCACCACTCAACCTGACCAACTCGGCTATGTCCCCGTGCTGCAGTTCTCTGTCTTATCTAGATCATTTGCAATTGAATGGAATAGATCCCTTTTGGACAAAGTGGATTCACCTGCTGCTGCAGTGACCACAGGTGTGATAACATCTAGAATTGGCATCTGGTGCGATCTCTCCGCTTCCACTCCAAAGAAAGTTACCTGTTTATTCCTATCATGCATTGGTTTTTGGGGTTTTCTTTGAGTAATGATGATCTCTTTAGTAGTCTGTTGGCGCCCTCTCCTGGAGGAATAGTTTGCTTGCTCTTGGACATTCTAAAAGAGAGGTCATGATAGACATTGAGCTTCTGAGCTCAATTGGGGACAGTCATGGGTGATGAATGTTTGCAACCTACTGCGAAGCCTCATACCGCAATATAAGGAACGTCAAATACTAAGAAAGGGCGGCCTATGAAAGAATTACTACTTTCAATAAGTACACTTAAACGGCTAATTGGGAATAGAAAAACTGTAAAAAGCCCTCTGAGAAAGCCCCCCTCTAACCTTTGATAGTAAGCTTTTCTGTAGTCTGCCTGTTGATGTATTTTCCGTTTGAACTGTGCACAACATGAAGAGACGGAACACTGGCGGCTTGTCACAATGCCCCCCGATGACATCACAATAGCGCTGCTGCCTAGAAAACAAGCTGCGCAGAAGAAGTTGTTCTTTGGGTGGGAGGGTGGGCTAGTGGAAGGAGGGGGCAATCTCTTTTTTTCCCGGGTGGTAGGGGGATGACAGGAGAAGGGAAGCGGGTGGTGAGAAAGGTACAGAGGGCAGGGTTTGGGGGCTGGGAAGGAAAGGGAAAAGATTAGGGTTTGGGGATGATGAAAGGGCTTTCTACGGGTAAGGATGGCAAAGGGTGGCAGTGACGGAAAGTCAGGCAACCTGTCCTGTCCGTCTTTTTGTATCGTGAATTGGAAAGACTGCAAGGGGGAGGGGAGTTGCTTGCGCCCTAAAGGAGGAGTTATTCAGATTCATTGCAGTGGGCGGCGGCTGCAAAACGCACCATTCTTCTTGTTTTGGCTCTGCAAAGCAGCCTTTTCAAGGGTTGGCTTGGGTGACAAAATGTCTTGTGTAGGCGTGGGTTTGTCTCCCTCTCGCTCTCTCTCCCTAAGATGTGTCCGGCATAGGCCAGGGTGCCACTCGAGGCCCAAACCAATTCTGGTTATCGCTTCTCGGCCTTTTGGCTAAGATCAAGTGTAGTATCTGTTCTTATCAGTTTAATATCTGATACGTCCCCTATCTGGGGACCATATATTAAATGGATTTTTAGAACAGGGAGATGGAAAAAGAGCTTGCTCTGTCCACTCCACGCATTGACCTGGTATTGCAGTACCTCCAGGAACGGTGCACCCCTTCTTAACCCAGTTTCCAAAAGCAGAACTCAATTCACCTGATTCATATTAGCCCGATTTAATGAATTGGAAGAAAGCATACGTCTTCATATGCACCTCAATTTGGCCCATTCACTTTTCACACTTCCTCCTTTTGTTTTTTATCTTTCACACTTTTGACTTTCTTTATTCATCCAAATAGCAAACTCATCACCACTCAACCTGACCAACTCGGCTATGTCCCCGTGCTGCAGTTCTCTGTCTTATCTAGATCATTTGCAATTGAATGGAATAGATCCCTTTTGGACAAAGTGGATTCACCTGCTGCTGCAGTGACCACAGGTGTGATAACATCTAGAATTGGCATCTGGTGCGATCTCTCCGCTTCCACTCCAAAGAAAGTTACCTGTTTATTCCTATCATGCATTGGTTTTTGGGGTTTTCTTTGAGTAATGATGATCTCTTTAGTAGTCTGTTGGCGCCCTCTCCTGGAGGAATAGTTTGCTTGCTCTTGGACATTCTAAAAGAGAGGTCATGATAGACATTGAGCTTCTGAGCTCAATTGGGGACAGTCATGGGTGATGAATGTTTGCAACCTACTGCGAAGCCTCATACCGCAATATAAGGAACGTCAAATACTAAGAAAGGGCGGCCTATGAAAGAATTACTACTTTCAATAAGTACACTTAAACGGCTAATTGGGAATAGAAAAACTGTAAAAAGCCCTCTGAGAAAGCCCCCCTCTAACCTTTGATAGTAAGCTTTTCTGTAGTCTGCCTGTTGATGTATTTTCCGTTTGAACTGTGCACAACATGAAGAGACGGAACACTGGCGGCTTGTCACAATGCCCCCCGATGACATCACAATAGCGCTGCTGCCTAGAAAACAAGCTGCGCAGAAGAAGTTGTTCTTTGGGTGGGAGGGTGGGCTAGTGGAAGGAGGGGCCAATCTCTTTTTTTCCCGGGTGGTAGGGGGATGACAGGAGAAGGGAAGCGGGTGGTGAGAAAGGTACAGAGGGCAGGGTTTGGGGGCTGGGAAGGAAAGGGAAAAGATTAGGGTTTGGGGATGATGAAAGGGCTTTCTACGGGTAAGGATGGCAAAGGGTGGCAGTGACGGAAAGTCAGGCAACCTGTCCTGTCCGTCTTTTTGTATCGTGAATTGGAAAGACTGCAAGGGGGAGGGGAGTTGCTTGCGCCCTAAAGGAGGAGTTATTCAGATTCATTGCAGTGGGCGGCGGCTGCAAAACGCACCATTCTTCTTGTTTTGGCTCTGCAAAGCAGCCTTTTCAAGGGTTGGCTTGGGTGACAAAATGTCTTGTGTAGGCGTGGGTTTGTCTCCCTCTCGCTCTCTCTCCCTAAGATGTGTCCGGCATAGGCCAGGGTGCCACTCGAGGCCCAAACCAATTCTGGTTATCGCTTCTCGGCCTTTTGGCTAAGATCAAGTGTAGTATCTGTTCTTATCAGTTTAATATCTGATACGTCCCCTATCTGGGGACCATATATTAAATGGATTTTTAGAACAGGGAGATGGAAAAAGAGCTTGCTCTGTCCACTCCACGCATTGACCTGGTATTGCAGTACCTCCAGGAACGGTGCACCCCTTCTTAACCCAGTTTCCAAAAGCAGAACTCAATTCACCTGATTCATATTAGCCCGATTTAATGAATTGGAAGAAAGCATACGTCTTCATATGCACCTCAATTTGGCCCATTCACTTTTCACACTTCCTCCTTTTGTTTTTTATCTTTCACACTTTTGACTTTCTTTATTCATCCAAATAGCAAACTCATCACCACTCAACCTGACCAACTCGGCTATGTCCCCGTGCTGCAGTTCTCTGTCTTATCTAGATCATTTGCAATTGAATGGAATAGATCCCTTTTGGACAAAGTGGATTCACCTGCTGCTGCAGTGACCACAGGTGTGATAACATCTAGAATTGGCATCTGGTGCGATCTCTCCGCTTCCACTCCAAAGAAAGTTACCTGTTTATTCCTATCATGCATTGGTTTTTGGGGTTTTCTTTGAGTAATGATGATCTCTTTAGTAGTCTGTTGGCGCCCTCTCCTGGAGGAATAGTTTGCTTGCTCTTGGACATTCTAAAAGAGAGGTCATGATAGACATTGAGCTTCTGAGCTCAATTGGGGACAGTCATGGGTGATGAATGTTTGCAACCTACTGCGAAGCCTCATACCGCAATATAAGGAACGTCAAATACTAAGAAAGGGCGGCCTATGAAAGAATTACTACTTTCAATAAGTACACTTAAACGGCTAATTGGGAATAGAAAAACTGTAAAAAGCCCTCTGAGAAAGCCCCCCTCTAACCTTTGATAGTAAGCTTTTCTGTAGTCTGCCTGTTGATGTATTTTCCATTTGAACTGTGCACAACATGAAGAGACGGAACACTGGCGGCTTGTCACAATGCCCCCCGATGACATCACAATAGCGCTGCTGCCTAGAAAACAAGCTGCGCAGAAGAAGTTGTTCTTTGGGTGGGAGGGTGGGCTAGTGGAAGGAGGGGGCAATCTCTTTTTTTCCCGGGTGGTAGGGGGATGACAGGAGAAGGGAAGCGGGTGGTGAGAAAGGTACAGAGGGCAGGGTTTGGGGGCTGGGAAGGAAAGGGAAAAGATTAGGGTTTGGGGATGATGAAAGGGCTTTCTACGGGTAAGGATGGCAAAGGGTGGCAGTGACGGAAAGTCAGGCAACCTGTCCTGTCCGTCTTTTTGTATCGTGAATTGGAAAGACTGCAAGGGGGAGGGGAGTTGCTTGCGCCCTAAAGGAGGAGTTATTCAGATTCATTGCAGTGGGCGGCGGCTGCAAAACGCACCATTCTTCTTGTTTTGGCTCTGCAAAGCAGCCTTTTCAAGGGTTGGCTTGGGTGACAAAATGTCTTGTGTAGGCGTGGGTTTGTCTCCCTCTCGCTCTCTCTCCCTAAGATGTGTCCGGCATAGGCCAGGGTGCCACTCGAGGCCCAAACCAATTCTGGTTATCGCTTCTCGGCCTTTTGGCTAAGATCAAGTGTAGTATCTGTTCTTATCAGTTTAATATCTGATACGTCCCCTATCTGGGGACCATATATTAAATGGATTTTTAGAACAGGGAGATGGAAAAAGAGCTTGCTCTGTCCACTCCACGCATTGACCTGGTATTGCAGTACCTCCAGGAACGGTGCACCCCTTCTTAACCCAGTTTCCAAAAGCAGAACTCAATTCACCTGATTCATATTAGCCCGATTTAATGAATTGGAAGAAAGCATACGTCTTCATATGCACCTCAATTTGGCCCATTCACTTTTCACACTTCCTCCTTTTGTTTTTTATCTTTCACACTTTTGACTTTCTTTATTCATCCAAATAGCAAACTCATCACCACTCAACCTGACCAACTCGGCTATGTCCCCGTGCTGCAGTTCTCTGTCTTATCTAGATCATTTGCAATTGAATGGAATAGATCCCTTTTGGACAAAGTGGATTCACCTGCTGCTGCAGTGACCACAGGTGTGATAACATCTAGAATTGGCATCTGGTGCGATCTCTCCGCTTCCACTCCAAAGAAAGTTACCTGTTTATTCCTATCATGCATTGGTTTTTGGGGTTTTCTTTGAGTAATGATGATCTCTTTAGTAGTCTGTTGGCGCCCTCTCCTGGAGGAATAGTTTGCTTGCTCTTGGACATTCTAAAAGAGAGGTCATGATAGACATTGAGCTTCTGAGCTCAATTGGGGACAGTCATGGGTGATGAATGTTTGCAACCTACTGCGAAGCCTCATACCGCAATATAAGGAACGTCAAATACTAAGAAAGGGCGGCCTATGAAAGAATTACTACTTTCAATAAGTACACTTAAACGGCTAATTGGGAATAGAAAAACTGTAAAAAGCCCTCTGAGAAAGCCCCCCTCTAACCTTTGATAGTAAGCTTTTCTGTAGTCTGCCTGTTGATGTATTTTCCGTTTGAACTGTGCACAACATGAAGAGACGGAACACTGGCGGCTTGTCACAATGCCCCCCGATGACATCACAATAGCGCTGCTGCCTAGAAAACAAGCTGCGCAGAAGAAGTTGTTCTTTGGGTGGGAGGGTGGGCTAGTGGAAGGAGGGGGCAATCTCTTTTTTTCCCGGGTGGTAGGGGGATGACAGGAGAAGGGAAGCGGGTGGTGAGAAAGGTACAGAGGGCAGGGTTTGGGGGCTGGGAAGGAAAGGGAAAAGATTAGGGTTTGGGGATGATGAAAGGGCTTTCTACGGGTAAGGATGGCAAAGGGTGGCAGTGACGGAAAGTCAGGCAACCTGTCCTGTCCGTCTTTTTGTATCGTGAATTGGAAAGACTGCAAGGGGGAGGGGAGTTGCTTGCGCCCTAAAGGAGGAGTTATTCAGATTCATTGCAGTGGGCGGCGGCTGCAAAACGCACCATTCTTCTTGTTTTGGCTCTGCAAAGCAGCCTTTTCAAGGGTTGGCTTGGGTGACAAAATGTCTTGTGTAGGCGTGGGTTTGTCTCCCTCTCGCTCTCTCTCCCTAAGATGTGTCCGGCATAGGCCAGGGTGCCACTCGAGGCCCAAACCAATTCTGGTTATCGCTTCTCGGCCTTTTGGCTAAGATCAAGTGTAGTATCTGTTCTTATCAGTTTAATATCTGATACGTCCCCTATCTGGGGACCATATATTAAATGGATTTTTAGAACAGGGAGATGGAAAAAGAGCTTGCTCTGTCCACTCCACGCATTGACCTGGTATTGCAGTACCTCCAGGAACGGTGCACCCCTTCTTAACCCAGTTTCCAAAAGCAGAACTCAATTCACCTGATTCATATTAGCCCGATTTAATGAATTGGAAGAAAGCATACGTCTTCATATGCACCTCAATTTGGCCCATTCACTTTTCACACTTCCTCCTTTTGTTTTTTATCTTTCACACTTTTGACTTTCTTTATTCATCCAAATAGCAAACTCATCACCACTCAACCTGACCAACTCGGCTATGTCCCCGTGCTGCAGTTCTCTGTCTTATCTAGATCATTTGCAATTGAATGGAATAGATCCCTTTTGGACAAAGTGGATTCACCTGCTGCTGCAGTGACCACAGGTGTGATAACATCTAGAATTGGCATCTGGTGCGATCTCTCCGCTTCCACTCCAAAGAAAGTTACCTGTTTATTCCTATCATGCATTGGTTTTTGGGGTTTTCTTTGAGTAATGATGATCTCTTTAGTAGTCTGTTGGCGCCCTCTCCTGGAGGAATAGTTTGCTTGCTCTTGGACATTCTAAAAGAGAGGTCATGATAGACATTGAGCTTCTGAGCTCAATTGGGGACAGTCATGGGTGATGAATGTTTGCAACCTACTGCGAAGCCTCATACCGCAATATAAGGAACGTCAAATACTAAGAAAGGGCGGCCTATGAAAGAATTACTACTTTCAATAAGTACACTTAAACGGCTAATTGGGAATAGAAAAACTGTAAAAAGCCCTCTGAGAAAGCCCCCCTCTAACCTTTGATAGTAAGCTTTTCTGTAGTCTGCCTGTTGATGTATTTTCCGTTTGAACTGTGCACAACATGAAGAGACGGAACACTGGCGGCTTGTCACAATGCCCCCCGATGACATCACAATAGCGCTGCTGCCTAGAAAACAAGCTGCGCAGAAGAAGTTGTTCTTTGGGTGGGAGGGTGGGCTAGTGGAAGGAGGGGGCAATCTCTTTTTTTCCCGGGTGGTAGGGGGATGACAGGAGAAGGGAAGCGGGTGGTGAGAAAGGTACAGAGGGCAGGGTTTGGGGGCTGGGAAGGAAAGGGAAAAGATTAGGGTTTGGGGATGATGAAAGGGCTTTCTACGGGTAAGGATGGCAAAGGGTGGCAGTGACGGAAAGTCAGGCAACCTGTCCTGTCCGTCTTTTTGTATCGTGAATTGGAAAGACTGCAAGGGGGAGGGGAGTTGCTTGCGCCCTAAAGGAGGAGTTATTCAGATTCATTGCAGTGGGCGGCGGCTGCAAAACGCACCATTCTTCTTGTTTTGGCTCTGCAAAGCAGCCTTTTCAAGGGTTGGCTTGGGTGACAAAATGTCTTGTGTAGGCGTGGGTTTGTCTCCCTCTCGCTCTCTCTCCCTAAGATGTGTCCGGCATAGGCCAGGGTGCCACTCGAGGCCCAAACCAATTCTGGTTATCGCTTCTCGGCCTTTTGGCTAAGATCAAGTGTAGTATCTGTTCTTATCAGTTTAATATCTGATACGTCCCCTATCTGGGGACCATATATTAAATGGATTTTTAGAACAGGGAGATGGAAAAAGAGCTTGCTCTGTCCACTCCACGCATTGACCTGGTATTGCAGTACCTCCAGGAACGGTGCACCCCTTCTTAACCCAGTTTCCAAAAGCAGAACTCAATTCACCTGATTCATATTAGCCCGATTTAATGAATTGGAAGAAAGCATACGTCTTCATATGCACCTCAATTTGGCCCATTCACTTTTCACACTTCCTCCTTTTGTTTTTTATCTTTCACACTTTTGACTTTCTTTATTCATCCAAATAGCAAACTCATCACCACTCAACCTGACCAACTCGGCTATGTCCCCGTGCTGCAGTTCTCTGTCTTATCTAGATCATTTGCAATTGAATGGAATAGATCCCTTTTGGACAAAGTGGATTCACCTGCTGCTGCAGTGACCACAGGTGTGATAACATCTAGAATTGGCATCTGGTGCGATCTCTCCGCTTCCACTCCAAAGAAAGTTACCTGTTTATTCCTATCATGCATTGGTTTTTGGGGTTTTCTTTGAGTAATGATGATCTCTTTAGTAGTCTGTTGGCGCCCTCTCCTGGAGGAATAGTTTGCTTGCTCTTGGACATTCTAAAAGAGAGGTCATGATAGACATTGAGCTTCTGAGCTCAATTGGGGACAGTCATGGGTGATGAATGTTTGCAACCTACTGCGAAGCCTCATACCGCAATATAAGGAACGTCAAATACTAAGAAAGGGCGGCCTATGAAAGAATTACTACTTTCAATAAGTACACTTAAACGGCTAATTGGGAATAGAAAAACTGTAAAAAGCCCTCTGAGAAAGCCCCCCTCTAACCTTTGATAGTAAGCTTTTCTGTAGTCTGCCTGTTGATGTATTTTCCGTTTGAACTGTGCACAACATGAAGAGACGGAACACTGGCGGCTTGTCACAATGCCCCCCGATGACATCACAATAGCGCTGCTGCCTAGAAAACAAGCTGCGCAGAAGAAGTTGTTCTTTGGGTGGGAGGGTGGGCTAGTGGAAGGAGGGGGCAATCTCTTTTTTTCCCGGGTGGTAGGGGGATGACAGGAGAAGGGAAGCGGGTGGTGAGAAAGGTACAGAGGGCAGGGTTTGGGGGCTGGGAAGGAAAGGGAAAAGATTAGGGTTTGGGGATGATGAAAGGGCTTTCTACGGGTAAGGATGGCAAAGGGTGGCAGTGACGGAAAGTCAGGCAACCTGTCCTGTCCGTCTTTTTGTATCGTGAATTGGAAAGACTGCAAGGGGGAGGGGAGTTGCTTGCGCCCTAAAGGAGGAGTTATTCAGATTCATTGCAGTGGGCGGCGGCTGCAAAACGCACCATTCTTCTTGTTTTGGCTCTGCAAAGCAGCCTTTTCAAGGGTTGGCTTGGGTGACAAAATGTCTTGTGTAGGCGTGGGTTTGTCTCCCTCTCGCTCTCTCTCCCTAAGATGTGTCCGGCATAGGCCAGGGTGCCACTCGAGGCCCAAACCAATTCTGGTTATCGCTTCTCGGCCTTTTGGCTAAGATCAAGTGTAGTATCTGTTCTTATCAGTTTAATATCTGATACGTCCCCTATCTGGGGACCATATATTAAATGGATTTTTAGAACAGGGAGATGGAAAAAGAGCTTGCTCTGTCCACTCCACGCATTGACCTGGTATTGCAGTACCTCCAGGAACGGTGCACCCCTTCTTAACCCAGTTTCCAAAAGCAGAACTCAATTCACCTGATTCATATTAGCCCGATTTAATGAATTGGAAGAAAGCATACGTCTTCATATGCACCTCAATTTGGCCCATTCACTTTTCACACTTCCTCCTTTTGTTTTTTATCTTTCACACTTTTGACTTTCTTTATTCATCCAAATAGCAAACTCATCACCACTCAACCTGACCAACTCGGCTATGTCCCCGTGCTGCAGTTCTCTGTCTTATCTAGATCATTTGC
This sequence comes from Anomaloglossus baeobatrachus, assembly GCF_048569485.1. NCBI lineage: Eukaryota > Metazoa > Chordata > Amphibia > Anura > Aromobatidae > Anomaloglossus > Anomaloglossus baeobatrachus. Next base: position 26,001 of record NW_027444260.1, read on the forward strand.
AATTGAATGGAATAGATCCCTTTTGGACAAAGTGGATTCACCTGCTGCTGCAGTGACCACAGGTGTGATAACATCTAGAATTGGCATCTGGTGCGATCTCTCCGCTTCCACTCCAAAGAAAGTTACCTGTTTATTCCTATCATGCATTGGTTTTTGGGGTTTTCTTTGAGTAATGATGATCTCTTTAGTAGTCTGTTGGCGCCCT